>NW_006207284.1:4902844-4906321 GCF_000334495.1 Tupaia belangeri chinensis
TGAATACCAGCTTTGTCTGTGAGTTTCATAAGAAATCATGAAAGTACAGACATTTGCAGTTGGAAGATCTTGGCAGACTGTACGTGTTATAATGTTATACGAAGTTATGTGATCTTTAACCCCTGTGCTCCAGAACTTAGATCTCTCAAATAATGGGCCAGTGTTCTTTCTGTTCTGCTTCAACCCTCCTCAGGTCTGCAGAAATCAACAGGGCTTCTTCTTTCAGTGGAAACAGGGTCATAAGCCACCAGGTGGCAGTGGTTGTTAAAAGTGAACACAAGTCAAGAATATTTTGTACTCAAGGTTTCTCTTTTCATTCTGACCACATTTAAAGACTTTAACATGTTCTGAAGTTACATCTAACATGTCCAGCCAGACCCTTCTCTTCTATGGGCGATGCCATTCATTCTTTCAGTTACCCAAGTGAGGGGTTTTGAGGTTTTTTTTTTTTTTTTACCCTAAATTCCTTAATTGTTGCTATCCAATTAATTGTTGTTTCTGACCAAAACATTGCTGGTATCATAGGAACCGTCTCAAACACATTCAATGACTTTTTCACAGCTACTGAGAAGTATTTGAGTTCTTCAGACCAATAAACAGAGCCTATAGCTACCGAGTCAGCTCACCTTTATATGAGCAAAGACTCATTTGGTATTGTATGCTGAAAGTACTTAATAAAATTTGCACAAATTATAAATTTACAAATTTGTTGTAAAGTATAACATAATAAGATAGAAAAACATCAATAAAATGTATCAAAATGTATGTAAATGCTTGATACTGCATATAGATTATATTTGTATATGTATTATATATATATGAAACTGTAACAGTTATAGCCCTTCATTTTTATTACTGCTAGATCTGTCTACATATAACTAACCAAAAGCAAGTAAGTTCTGCAGGTACCCAGGGAACAACATGAACCTAAAACCTAAACCTATAGGCCCTTGAGGGTTACAGATTATGTTGTAAAATTTCAGTGTCACCTCAGAATTTAAGCAGAGAACTGTTATATAAAATAGTATATCCTGGGCTCAGCAGGTGGTATAGTGGTTAAGGTGCTGGACTCTCACATGGCCAATCATGGTTTGAGTCCTGGATCCAGCAACTTGAAAATCACACCAGGTTTATTGCGTGCATGCCCAAAATCCCAAGGGGGAGGATGTAGAAGGGGTTGTGATGTGGCCACCTCCCCAGGAGGTTATTTCTCCCTTTTCCTCTCTGTCTTTCTCTGTCTCTATCTCTCTAGCAAGCACACATGCCCTATGACCAAAAGCTAAAAAATAAAAAAATGATACATTCTTCTTTGATAGAACCAGCTTTTTCTTCAATGAGATTAGTTCAGTTCATTTATATTGAGAAAACAAACTCACCAACTGATTTAAGATTTCATGCTGACAGTAATAGAAATAGTTACTGCATCTTGCATGTATAGAATAATTTATAAACATGAGGTGACTTAACTTATTATATCATTTACATGATGTAATTATGTGACATTGACAGAGAGTATTAATTTTCTTTTATAAAAAGAGGAATTTAATTTCAGTAGAAACAAATCTTTGCCCAAGATGACACAGCTAAGAAGAGGCAGAAACAAAATCTATATATGTGTGCGTCTAGATTCTGGTGAGAAATATCAGCTGGACAAACTATGGATGCCAAGAAAAGAGCAGGTGGCTGCAATGGCTCCCTTTACTGTTGGAGTTTTCTACCTGAATCCAGAGGCTCTGTGTTGGTATCCAAAGCAAATCAAGAAAAATTAATGGAAGTTAATACAGAATAAAGAACTTCTTTCCTGCCACCCACATGTAGTTTTCAAATATGATTGTGTGTGTTTGTTTTGCAAAAGGAACTCTTCTTCCCAGCAAGACGGTCAGTTGGGCTGTTGTGGCTCAAGAAGAGCCCAGAGAGACCCATGAGCCTGGCTTTGTTCTGTCCGTGTTGCGCCCTTGTTACCTGCAGAACCAAAAGATTCCAAGGAATCCAGTTAGAGAGAGATGCAAGAAAGAGGAAGGATTTGTTGTATTCAAGATCCTTCTTCAGAAACAACAGAAACCGATTCTGTCAGATCTAGGCAGAGAAGGCATTTATTTTATCCTCTGAAGAGTTCTGTTTCTTTCACAGCATCCCAGAGAGTCCTGCAGAAGTGGATCTGTGGGTTGCTTGCCAGAAACAAGGCTGAGAAGACACCCTGGACCTCGTGTGGTGAGCATTCACTGCCTCATGTCCCTTGTTCTATTTGAACTTCATACTTTAAGCTCATATCTCTCTCCTGAGTTACTGAGTAACAGAAGATACGGCAAGAGCAGTAGTTAAGGAAAGAAGTGACAGTGAAGTAGAGAGTCACAGTGAGAAAGACAAAGAAAATGAGCAGTCTGAAATACTTCAGGGAATAAATCAACAGTTACATTTATCTGAAGCAACATCATGCCATGGGTGCATAGCTGCCAGTGATCTTCCTTCTTAGAGTAAAAAATTCCTTTTATGACCAACATTCCATTACCCATAACTTCTTAACACTTGCCAAGAACAACAGGCCAGTTTAAGATTTCTTGATGCCTCTCTCATTGCCTCCTGCAGCTTAGACATTCTACACTGCCACTGAAACATGGCTGTCAGAAATGCCTAGGTCAAAGGTTTCCCCTGCTAGAAAGTGTTATTTACACTACAGGTCAGCTTTTCCACATTCTTAGTTCTGTGATCATGGGCAATTCACTGTTGGTGGCCCACAGTTTCTTCATTTGTAAATTCCTAACAATGAAGCTGATAGAGTATTAGAGGAGTTAGTTGAAGATTTTTATAAGCTGTAGCACAGTTTACACATATAAGATGTGATTATTAAGATATTTTTGTCTTGTTTTACTCCCCTGTAAAGTCACAAGGATCTTACAGGAAAGAGGGAGGTTGGGAAAGAAAGAGAGAGAAGAGAGAGAGAGAGAAAGGGGAGGGAAGGGGAGAAAAATCCTCTATCCCAACCCTTTTCTCTGAACTTGATCTCAGTACATTCTCCACCACCCTCTGAATGCTCCTTTCCAGACCTGACTTCTGTCACCATGATTAATTTGAGATCTATACTCCCAAAGTTGGTTTTCATGTGTGAAAAGGAATAAAAATGAGAAAATTAAGCTAAGGAAGGGGAGAAACTGAGGAGAGAGGGAAGAAATAGGGCTTTGAAGTAAGAATTAGGGAGGTGAGAGTACTAGGCTAAACGTCAAGTCTACTGATGAACACAACTAACATAAAGCAAAACTGAAACACTCTTTTAAATTTCTAAGTTGATATTGGTTTTTAAATTTACCTACGGAAAAATGCAGGCTTTGGTGTATAGTTCTGGGAGTTTTCACAAATGCCACCTTCAAGCTTGGAATGCAGAATAATAGTGCTGTTGTTCTCAAAAACTCCCTCTTGCTTCCTGGCATGCCAACCCTCCCATGATCTTACCTCCCGAAAATCACTGATCTGTTCTCTTTC
>NW_006207284.1:4906521-4930220 GCF_000334495.1 Tupaia belangeri chinensis
CCCTATTAGAATGTGAAGTTTGGAAATAAAAATTTTCCATCTGGGTGGTAGGATGTGGTTTCCCTCTTACCTCAGTGTTGCCTGAGGTCTGGATTTTTGTTTTACTGTATATAGCTTATTAATAAAGTTCAGAGAAGAGCTATTCCCTCTTAACAAAACATTCCTATTATTGTTTTGGTAAATGCTCTCATGTCTTGGTGCCAAATGAAGATCCTGGTGGGGAGGGGAGTGGGAGGATTTACTATATTTGCAAAAATGAACAAAGATCTCATAGAAAGGCCATTTTCAGCACAGAGTTACAGTCTTGGTATAAAATTAGAATTGCTTCTCAATGAGAAACAGCTTTTATTAAAGAAGTACAAATTCTTTCAGGAGAATCCCAGGTTTGATATAACTTTTAATTAAGTTTCTCAAAAACTAGAGCTCATTTATTCTTCTCTCTGCCATTTAGCAGCAAGGTGCTGGGCCCAGTATTCACTGAGGCCTTGCTTTGAATGCTAATTTCAATTTCAGGTTTTAGACATAATTTAGGCTTATTCCATGGGTTTTTCTGATATTATTTGCTTGAGTATTATCAAAATCTACTTTTCTCCTCCATTTTCACTATGGAAACCTCTCTGGATATGGCTATTAAGAAACTCAAGCTATCTCCTCTCAATACACAATTGCAGTTAGTATTTTAAAACAAATTAAACAAAAATGAATTCCCTAAACAAATTAAATTCCAATATGCATTCATTTCTCACCCTGACTGGAGATGAAAGGGTGATAAAACTGAATCTTAGAAAAATGATTCTAGCAGTAATATGATGAATATATGAGAACTTTTCAGAGTTTTTCTGACTACTGACAAACCAAATACTGTGAAAAGTTTCAACTAACTGCAAGTCCAACCAGTATTTTGTTTGATATCAAAACTCAAAACAGACTGCAAAACAGTACAAGCATTTGTGAGAGGCTAAAATCACAGTGCAATTTTCTTTTCTTTCTTTTTTTCTAATTTTTTTTTTTTTTTTTTTTTTTTAGTAGCTTGGAGTTTTGGAGATAAGATAGCTTACAGGTTGATTCAAAATTCTGAAAACCCAAATTTTGAAAACTTACTAAGTTAATCTTACAGTCCTTAGCAATATTTGACCCATCTCCATTTTACTGTTGCCAGAACTGTTCCAGTGGAAGTGTTAATTTGGACTAATAGAATAGTGAGGCTTTAAATGCACTTCTGGGTATGTTCATGCTTCTGTCTTTAATCATGTGTTTATTGACTATGAATTTCTCGTGATGGCACAAAATGCCATCAGAATTAATAACTCTGAAATGCAACAACAATTGTGTTTGCAGAAGGTCATGGCCTAGCTACTAGAATGACATTCCTGACTATAAAGTGAGATTATAAATCATGTAAGAGCTAGTTCTCCTCTACATATCAGCTATATTAAAAAACAGCAACTCTTAGAGTCCTATATATAAGATAATAAAAAATAAACATTGAATATACATGTCTTTTGTTTTTAATGAGCCATATTGATAAACAGACTCTAATTATTTTCTAATGCCTGAGAGCATATGGGTAATTACTATGATCCCCTTATGTTTTCCAAATGGTTAGTACACGATGATGATGTAATCTATTCTTAAAAATGGAAAATAGCAGGACAACAGGTGGTATGGTGGACTCCCACACGGCGGATTGCAGTTACAGTCTTGGAGCTGGTGGCTCGAGAATCGCTCAGGCATTTGTGTGTGTACATGCCCAAAATCCCGGGAGTAGAATGGAGAAGAAGCATGGCAATCCCCCTTGAAGTGTGATTTTTCACTTTCCCTCTCTCTTTCTCTGTCTTTCTGATGAGTGCACATATCCTATAGCAAAAATCTCTATTAAAAAAAGGAAAGACATTGAAAAAAGATGAAAAGTAGCTTTGAATTTGTGTTAGGAAAGGAGAGTACCAAAGAGTCAGAGAACAAGGTACACAGAGTACCTAATGTCTAGAAGAGCATCCTGCTTCCAGCCTGAAATATTAGCTGTGGCTCTACTTACCAGGTTTAAAACTAAAATGATTAGACTTCTAGAAGTAGAAGTGAGATGGTGGGATCTAGCTCTTCATGTGTGAAGATACTCATGCCCAACTGAGTTAAGCACTTACTCAAAGTCACACCAGGAGTTAGTAAGTAGAGTAACCAGAAGTAAATGCAGAGGCATATCCTACTTGACTTACGAATTGCCTGTGACTTCCTGAGGAAAAACGGACCTGTCACCCTGCTCTTGGTCAGCTCTAAAACTTACAGAGGCAAGAGGAGTCCCAGATGCTTGCAAATTGTCTTTTCTGATAAACTTCCCCAAACCCTGACAGATCCCCAAGAAATAGATTCCAGCTAAATACCCTACTCATTAAACAAAGTCAATCTTCTTACTAACTTTAGAAAGGTAAATTCTTTAAGTTTTCATGAATACTACTTTCCTTTGACTTAAAGCTATCACAATAGCTACCTTTTATTTTCACTATTTTGCTATTATTATCTAGCATCCCATTAGCATTTAATTATTCTAAGAACTTTGATTTATACTTTCCTTTTTTTTTAACTCTCACAACAAATTATTATAATACGGTAGGCACTTATGCCAGTCATTGTCTGGTTGCTGCTAGATCCATTTTTGGTCCATCCCTGCTTTGTTCAGTATTTCAATAAGCTAAATTCTACAAATCCTAGGTACAAGTTTTCTGCTAACAAGTTTCTCAATTAGTCTTAATAAAGGAGGAAAACTGGTGGAGACAAGTTCAGGAAGAGGGAAAATGCCAGTAACTTCTGTCCATTTCCATCCATTTCAGGCAGCATCTCTAAGAGTGGCTGTGTCCCTCAAATATGCTAGCACCTACCAGGTGGGTTAGGCTTCAAAGTACCGGGAACACCATGCTCTGCTGTTGTCCCTCTAGCCCTGGAAGTGTCTTTGTGGATTGCTTCGCTATACTTGCTTGCCCTTCCAACTCTCCCAGTACCTTTATATTGAGTTCTCCAGTATTAAAAATTCCCTCTGGGACGTGCCCCATGGCTCAGTGGTTAAGGGATCTGGAACCCACATAGTTAACTGCAGTTCAAATCTTGGCCCTGGTGACTTGAAAAACACCCAGAGCACATGTGAATGTGTACCTAAAATCCTGACAGCAAGGAGGAATAATGGAAAGTGGATTGCAGAATTGGAGGGACTTTGTTAGTCTGTCTGTCTGTCTGTCTTTCTCTAGTGGAGCATATCCACCATCTGGCAATAAAATAGAAAAAATTCCCTCTGGACTGCCTCACATGGATTTTGCCATGGAAGAGAATGTGATGGTCTTTTTCTTAAACTGTAAATGAAGGAGCTAAGGTTAGAGAAGTCTGTCTCACACAAGAGAGTTCATTGTAGGCTACGCACTATGTTGAAGACGTTATGCCTATTATTTCACTCAATCCTTACAAATTATTATAAGGTAGATATTATCATCCTTATTTTGTAGGTAAGAAAATGGGGCTGAGGGAGCATAAATAACCTGTCTAATGTCACACTGCTAGCTGGCAAACTTAGGAGCTATCCTTACATCAGTCTCTAGATCATTGTAAGAATGCAACCAACTAAGAGATGCCAGATAAAGATACTCCCTGTTCCAGTAACTTACACAAACAGTGATTAGTCATGCTTTTCAGGAACTTCATCCTGGACATTAGAGAGAAGCCTCTGTTGCATTAACAAACAATTGGCCAGTTTAAAAGAAAGTTCAAGTTCTCCCAAACTTCTTTGCAAATAACCACTGAGCTAAAAGCTGTGATTTGCTGCTAATTATTAAGCAATCTGCTATCCAGGGACATTAAAAAATAAAAATTGTGACTTACAAAGTTTGTCAATTTCCATGGTATAAATATTACTATAATTACTGATTTCAAGTTACTAATATGATGTCAACCAACTAACAAAATTTCTGAAATTCTAGCAATTTACTCACTCATACCATAAACTAAATTTACAAAAGGCAAAGAAGCCAGGCTTTGAAAGACACATATTGTATACCCCCATTAATAATACCAAGTGTTCTCATGAATGAATGAAAGCTAAAGGCATAGAAATAGACAGAAAAATGGGCTCAGGGAAAATTGATGAACAGACACAAGGGTATATGTAAACAAGTGAAATAGATTACAGGTGGAATACAACAGCAGGGTAAAAATATCACTGATAACTCAATATATACTTGAAAAAAATAGTAGAATTGGGACCAGCAGTTGGCGTAATGGCTATGTCGCTGGACTCCCATGTAGTTGACCACGGTTTGAGTCCCGGACCTGGTGGCTTAAACTCATACCAGGAACGTGTGCATGCATGCTCAAGATCCCAAGAGGAGAATGGAGGAGAAGTGATTGTGGTATGGCCATCCCCCCTGGGGGGTGATTTCTTGCTTTCTGTCTCTCTGTATCTCTCTTTCTGGCAAGTGCATGTGCCCTATAGCAAAAACCTCTCAAAACAAACAAACAAACAAAAAACTAGTAAAATGAATCCCAAATGTGTGCAAGAGAATATAATGTTAAATTTTGACATGATGAATGTGTTTGCATCTTTGATTTGATTATCAAACACTGTAAAAAACCATACTGTGCCCCACAAAGCTGTATAACAAGTATATATAAATCAGAAATTCCAATAGAAAATAAAATGCAAATTGGGCCAGCCCTGTAGCCTAGTAGTTAAGAGCATGGGGTCCCACATGGCTGGTCATGGTTTGAATCCTGGCCATGGTTTGAAAAACACAAAATACAAAGAATTGATGAGGATATGAAGCAACTATATTTTCCAGTGAGCACTCTTATACCCTCCTGTTGTTTGTGAACATTTACAAGACATATATAATTTTTAAGTTTTTGCTACAGGCTGTGTGTGCTTTCCAAAGAGAACAAGAGAGAAATCACCTCACAGCAAAGATGGCCATGCTCCAAACCTTTCTTCTTAAGTCTCCTTGGGATTTTGGTCACACAAACATACACATGCCTGGTGTGATCCTCAAGCCCCTGGATCCATAACTCAAACCGCACAGTCAGCCATATGGGATCCAGTGCCTTAACCTTCATGCCACATGTTGACTCTTTACAAAACTTTTTAACAGTATCTTCTAAAGCTAATCATTTCTTTACTCTATGGCAAAACAATTTCACTTAGGATGACAGAAATGAGTTCATATCGCTAACCAAAGACATGTGCAAGAATATTCTATCAGCTCATAATAGCTCAGTCCAGAGTAGCTTGAATGTCCATTGAGAAGTACTTTTTTAAAAATATGAAATAGGGCCAGCAAATAGTATGCTGGTTAATGCACTGGATTCCCACATGGTTGACTGTGGTTTGAGTCCCAGACCTGGTGACTTGAAAATTAGCTGTGTGTGTGCGTGTGTTTGTGTGTGTGTGTGTGTGTGTCCAAAGTTCTAGGAGGAGAAAAGAAGAGAATGGATTGCTGTGTGACCATCTCCCCTTAAGGAGTGATTTCTTACTTTCCCTCTCTCTGTCTCTCTCTGGTGAGCACACATACCTATGGTAAAAACCTAAAAACCAGAATGTGATACAATGGTGTAATATATATCAATTTTTTTAAAAAAGAACTGTTAATACATTAAAAAATAGATAAATTTCAAAAATATTATGTTGTGTTATAGAAGTTATACACATACCTTCTGTAGGGTTATTTTTTATGGAGTACAAGAACTTTATATAAAAAGAAAGAAACAATCTAAGGAATAAAATTCAGAATGGTGGTTACCTGGGTGGGTAGAGAGAGTATTATAGTTTGCAGGCATTTTCATTACTCTTCTGAGAAGCTTAAAATATTCTATGTTTTGATCTGGGTGGTAGTAATATGAATATAGACATATATAAAACTTTCCCCAAACCACTATTAGTTCTACTTCTTGGGGTAATCACTGAAGTTCACATGATCTGTAGCATGAACTCTTGACCAAGCTTGGTTGATGAATTGTTTTATTTATTTTTGTTGTTGTTTTGATAGTTCTCCAGTTCCTACTAACTCTAAGTACTTAACCAATCTTTTTTTTTTTTTTTTTTTTTTTTGAGAGATTTTCACTGTAGGGTGCGTGCGCTCGCCAGACAGACAGAGAGAGACATAGAGACAGAAAGCGAGAAATCACCCCCCAGGGGGGATGGTCACGCCGCAATCCCTTCTCCTCCATTCTCCTCTCGGGATCTTGGGCACGCACGCACACGCGCCCGGCGTGAGTTTTAAGCCACCGGGTCCGGGACACGAACCGCGGTCGACTACGTGGGAGTCCAGCGACATAGCCATTACACTAACTGCTGGTTCCCAGTACTTAACCAATCTTTACCTTTGAAAAACAATCTAGACCTCCTTTCCAGGTAACTTAAATTATTGGATTATTAGACAAAAACTTAGTTCTCAGACTTTTTTTTTTTGTCACATTTAATATACTTCTTCCCATGCTTAAACATTTGATGTAAACTTTGTGTTTCTGGAATATCACTGGTTACTCTTCTATGGCCTTTTATATGTGTCTACCCATACACTCTCTTCCTTCTTAACTAATTATCCCCCAAATACTTCTCCTGCATTATTTTATTTGGTTTTCCTTGATCAGGTAATTTGTGCCTTTTTCCCCCTGTTTTATGTTAATTAAAACAAAATCATTATAATATTAATTAATTAACCACATTAATAATGTGCCATGGAAACAACTATATTATTAAAAATAATAAGATATCTGGCATTTTTGCCAGGTGTGGAGCCTTAAGCAACTCACACTGGCAAAATTTGATTAATCACAGTTTACGTAAAGGTAAGGAGCTGCATATCCAGAAACTACCTTTGTTTGGGTACAGTGATTCTACCAGCTATATTAACTTAAATTTAGTTTTGCAAGCCCACAATAATCTTTTTTTTTAAAGATGAAGACATCTGACATCAAGGAAACTTAGAAATCATCTAATCTACTTTATTTTCACATCTTTTCTTTTTCTCTCTCTAGTTTGTGTTTATTAGTCTGCATGGTAACATAGATATTCCAAACATTGGGGGAAAACCTCCCCCCTAATATCTTACATAGGAATGCAAATTAATTTCTTTCAATACCCATTATAAACACAGACACACACACACACACACACACACACACACACACACAACAGATACTCCTTTAAATAAGTCTGACTTAAGACATTTTTGTATTTCACTTTTTTCAGTTTCTTTATAAAACAGTCATCTCCCCACCATATCTTTTGGTATGGGAAAAAAACCACAAAATTTAGAGCAGTTATATTATTTATCTTTTAAAAGACCAGACTTTCTGGGGACCAGCAGGTGGCGTGGTGGTTAAGGCACTGGGTGCTCCCACATGGCTGACCATGGTTCAAGTCCTGGACCTGGTGGCTTGCTCTCTCACCTTCTCTCTCTCTCTTTCTCTGTGTATCTCTCTAGTCAAATTAAAAAAAAATTAAAAAATTGAATGAATGAACAAGGTTAAAAAATATTAAAAAAAAAAGACCAGACTTTCACAATGCTAAGGTGCCATGCTTCTTAACTTTAAACTTACGAGAACCAGCCAAATCTCCTTTGAAAAGATTTTCAATGTCTATCAAGTTTGCTTGAAATTGCACGTCTAATCAAGCTCTATGTACTAATCACTAATCAAGCTCTAAAATTTTTTGTATTATGATTTCAAATCTCCTTTGGAGACCACAGTTGGGTCAATTTACCCACTAAATGTAAATAAGCCAGCAGATTAAGAATACCTATCTATTTGTGTAAATGAATTTTCTCCTCCTTTACTTATTTTAATTTATTTACTTTTTTAGTTTACATTGGACATGTGCTCGCTAAGGAGTCAGAGGGAAAGCGAAAAAACATCCCACCCAGGAAAATGGCCACACCACTGTCTCTTGCCCTCTGGTCTCCTCTCAAGGTTTAGATCACATGTGGATACCTGCCTGGTGTGTTTTTCAAGCTGCTGGATCTGAGACTCAAACCATGCATTTGTCCATATAAGATCCAGTCACCTTAACCACCTTACCATTGACTGACCCTGTCCTCCATTCTTGTCAAAGAAAAACAATGAGATTCTTTCAACTAAGATAGTTTCTCCTTATCCATGGATATGTTCCTAGACCTTTAGTGGATGATGAAAACTTGGATAGTAACAGACCCTATATATACTATGTTTTTTCTATACATACATACATTCCTATAATAAAGTTTAATTTATAAATGATGCCCAGTGAGAGATTTAACTATAGTAACTAATTATGTATAGAATAATTACAACAATATACTTTAATAAAAGTTATGTGAATGTGCTCTTTAATTCTTTCTTACAATATCTTATTATACTGTCAATAAGCTATTTTCAAACTATGGTTGACCTCAGTCACTGAATCTATAGAAAGCAAAGCCATGAGTAAGGGAATGAGGGGGGCCTAATGTATTTGATTAAGATAATTTAACAATATTGCCATTATGATATACATACATATTATGTTGTTTAAAAATGGGGTGTATAACAAAAAATAAAAATACCAATAAAAAATGTTCAGAGGATTTGAGACCAAGATTAATGAAAATATCTGAACAGTGCTACGTTAAAAAAAAAATAAATAGGGGCTGGCAGGTGGCGTGGTGGTTGGGGGCACTGGACTACCATATGGCCGACTGTGGTTTGAGTCCCATACCTGGCAGCTTGCTTTCTCACTTTCCTTTCCTCTCTCTCATTCTGTCTCCCTCTGGTCAAACTAAAAAGAAGGAAGAAAGAAAAAGGAAAGGGAGGAAGGAGGAAAAAAGAAAGAAAGAAAGAAAGAAAAGAAAAGAATTCTAAAAAAATAGATCCTAAAGATTTTGCTCTTTGTCTTTGTCTTCTCTTTAGTTTTTTTTTTTTTTTTTTTTTTTGCATAGAACATACAGAACAAGAAGAATGAGCAGGGAAAACCTTTGTTTTTGACTTAGCACAGGAGGTATGCTATTTATAGGTGATAGAATGCAGAATTCCTCTATTTTTATTTGTTTCAGTCCTCTCTAGTATAGAAAATAGTCTTCATATTAAAAAGACATTGAATGATGAGAAGTTTGGTTGAGATTTTAAAAATGGGCCTTGTAATCAAACGTGAATTTGGATCCAGGTTCTTCTCTGAAGAGTTTTGTAATTTTATCCAACATACCTTCTGAATCATACTTAATCCAACATACCTTCTGAGTCATACTTAATGATATCAGTAGTTCCATCGCTAGGATTAGAAGTATTAAATAAGATAATGCATGGAAGGCACTTTGACATCAGCAATAGCTTAGTAAATGGTTGGTAACAGGGGATCAAAACCCAAAATAGGTAAGAAAATAAGTAAGAATTTTAAATCAGACTATCTTTTAACTCCTAGAAAAATTATATCCCAGTTTGCTAAAAGAATTTATAAATGCAATAGTGATTTCATTGACAGTAACCTCTGAGAAGTCAGAGCAAAGGATAGATGTGCCAATATTTGTCCAGTTTTCAAAAAGGAGGGAAAGGAGAATTCTCAAAAATTTCTATTTCCAACCAGCTAGATGGATTATGAAACAGATATTCTATATGCAAGTTTAAAAGGAAGTTGCAATATCTGAACCCATTTGATCAAATGCAAGTCATGCTGAAAGCAGCAGATTTCTTATTTTGTTGTTGTTGAGGGGTTGTAAGACTAATCAGAGAAATGACATAGATTCAATATATCTACATTTTAAAAGGGCATGTGACCAAGATCCCATATGCCTTTAACAGACTAATATGCATTGCAAATGTCCAGAGGAAGCTACAGACTATAGCACTTCCTAAATGGATAGGAGTATGTAGCCCTTTCTCTCTTTCTCTTATTTTTTTTTCCTTTTTTTCTTACTTTTTTTATAGTGGAGCATTTAGTAATATCACAAGGAACTTGGGTTAGGTAGAATAGTGGGAAGCAGTAGTCTAAGCTTAGATAGTAATAGTTTCCACTAGTTAGGCAGCCTTTAGGATAGTGTGTTTATTTCCAGATACCATTTTTTAAAGGAGCCCAGATAAGCTAGAATTTTTCTAAAGGAGGAGACTAGAGCAATACATTATATAAGGCTGCATTATAGAAGCAATATGTAGGAACTATGGAAGAAACACCTGGGGTGGGGTTGAGGTTATCCTAAGAATCTACTTCACATTTTCCAATGAGTGTTTTATGGAAAAGAAATTAGATTAATTCCTTTTAGTTTAAGCAACTAGGAATAGGAGTACTATTATATCTAGAAGTTACAAGGAGGGAGATTTTGGTTGTATATGAAGGTTTTTGTGAGAACACCTGTCCTGGGATTTGACAGACTGGAATTCTGCACCAGCCCTGCCACTTCTTAGGTAGGTAACCTTGAATAAATGACTCAGCCTCTCAGAAACTCAGTTTTCTCATCTGTCATATATGGCAGCTCACAGAGGTGTTGCCAAGAGTAAATTCTATCCTAAATTTGAAAAGACTCACACAATCCCCAGCATATAGTTAAGTGCTAAATAAATGCAATTACTAGTTCTATTAGTAACATGAGAGGTATCTGATAATGAAAAGAGTGGAGAACTACTGATGGTAGAGAGGACCTCAATAGTGGAAATGTTCAAGCACATGTTTACTCATTTTTTAAAAACTGCAAGCCTACTACGGGCAACATATCAGATAGAGGAGCTGTGATTCTGGTCTTTCTTCAGGACCTCACAATCAAATGGGTGCAATGCTTTCAAAGTTATAAGAAGTTCTGAATTTAGGAGCCCAAGTGCCAATCCTTTTAAGGGAAGTGTGGAAGGCTTCACAGAAGTGCTAGAATATGAAGAATAGATAAAATGTTAAGTGGGTGTTGTAAGAGGGGAAGCAGCACATTATAAAAAAATGAACTACTTTGAGGAGAAGCCATAGGCAGGAAAACGTTGTGATATACATAGATAAAGTAGCACAATTTGAAGAAGATACAATGGCAAGCCTAGAGGAAAAGAGAAAAAAAACAACTGAATAATTATTAGGGAGAGGTCAATAAACTGATCTTATTCTTAACTTGGGGGTCAAAGGGGAGAGTAAGTATCTTGAGGAAGAAGAGTGACTGTATTTGAACTTGCTTTTAAAAAAAATGGCAGTAGCAATAAAATTGGCTAGGATTTGTGTGATTCCTAAAGCATGAAGGCCAGTAAGAAAAATAGCACTGGAGGTGAAAAATGAAGAGAATCCCAAGTAGCATGGAAGCCATCACAATGGAGAGGAAATCCTCAGTGAGGTGCACGTGAAGAGTAGACCCTATTGGAGATTTGACAAAAACAAGGAAGATAAGAGTTTTAGAAAAGTACTGAGCTTCAGTTCAGGGAGGTTTTGCCAGGAGCTTTTCAAAATAAGATCAGGATTTTTATTCTTGGCAGAATAGCACAGATGAATATTCATTCAACAGATGATTACACAAATTAATAATTTGGATTGAACTCTAAAGAGAATAATGGAGGATGCTAGTAGAAGAACCTAAAGCCTGTGACAGCCTGCTTGAAGAAGAACTGGATAGAGATGGGGGGTAAGAGCTAGTGAAGGGAGGCCATACTCCAATAAAGTGAAGACCAGAAGAGCCAGATCAGGAGTTACCCAAATCCAACTCACCACTTAATGTTGTGCAGCCCATGAACTAACAATAACTTTTCCATTTTGAATTATCAAAAAAAAAAAAAACAAGGGTAATATTTTATGACATGTAAAAATAATATAAATTTCAAATTTCCATGTCCACCCATAAAGCAACATTTTTTTTTATTGTTGTGTAATTTTTGCAAAAGAGACCAGGCTGCAGTTTATAAATATTATCCATATCATTCTCACCACACCCTATGAGGTAAAATTCATTGTTCCCATTTTACTGACATGCAAACTAAAGCTTATGTTTCAGCCAAGCTCAGATAGTATGTGCAGAGGGAGAAAATGACACCCATGTCAATCCGCCTTTCCAGATCTTCCCTAGGAGGGAAACACAGGCTCTCAAAGAAGGGAGACCATGAAATGCATATAAAAGGGGATCTGAAGTATTTTGGATGCTTACAGGGCAAATCAACTCAGACAAAGGGTGTTTTGTTTTGAATGCCAGAGGACCCAAGCATGTGAGAGACAGCTAGAGCGAGAAACCATCCCTCCCAGCAGGGCTCTTTAACACCACAATCCTCTTTCCTCCAGTTCTGGTCCATGCAGGATCCTCAGCATTCCATTGAGGGATCTGGCTTCCTCTACACAGCACTTAATCACTTCACTATGGGGCCAGTCCAGGGGAGTGCTTTAAACAGACACATTTCTAAGAGATTTATGAGTTAATTTATTTAATCCTCATAATTCCTCTAAGAGTTTGATACTATTATTAACTATCTACGTTGGATAAGGGATAGCCTTTTTAAAGGCCACTTCTCAGGTGAAAAAGCCCAGTGTTTTTAACTTTTGGATTTTCTGGTGAGTAAATCAGCCAGCTTCCACAGGCTCTTCCAACCAGCTCTAACCATCTGTGATCTCACGTTGGTTCAGAGTACCTGAGGGAGGATCCATACGACAAGGCATGTTCCCTGGTGTCCTGCATTCTATCCCAAGACTCTCTCACCCCCACTCCCAGCCTGTGATCATTTCTAGCTAACAGTTCTCATACTCCTGGGTGACCCCCTCCGAAGAAACTTCCAGAGTTGCATCAGTATTTGAAGAAAAATGGCAGATGAGTTTAAAGTTCAAGCATTGAGGGACGTTAAGGCACAAACTCTCCTGGAAAGAGCAGAGGCAGATGATAGGCTTTGTCAGCGGTATCGGCAGCTGTTGGTTTCTGAAGCGGAGGGTAGCCTGGTAACTGTCCTATTTATCCACTTAATCATCCACTTTCCCACTTGGAACTTGTGGCAACTGACAGAACAGGAGTGATTTGAATGCAGTTTTTATGACTTTCTGAACTTCGGGAGTTTTAACATTAAGTTTTGCAGTAGATTTATTGCCTTGTTTTACTCTCTCTGTTTCTTTTGAAACAACTGTGTAAGGGTTAAAGTATCAAAGCAAAGTCCTACACAAATACTGACTTAGTAAAGAGCTCTGCACTAGCCTTTGGCGCATGTTAAATTCAAAGCAAGCTTAGCTTTTTTTTTTTTTTTTGGATAGAAGCTGGTGGGGGTGGGGAAAGAGAAAGAAGGAACTGGGAAAAGAAGGAGGGCAACAATGCAAACAATTATTGAGCTTCCTCTTCTCGACAAGAATGCCAAGTTAGTCTCTCTTCATAAAAAGCAATTACAGAGAGAGAAAGAAGGAACTGGGAAAAGAAGGAGGGGAAGTTCAACCTCGCTTCCTTCCCTATCTTCCACAGAAAACCAAACATGGCATCTTCTATGAGGAGCTTGTTTACTGACCACAGCAGATACGTTGAATCTTTTCGGAGGTTTCTCAACAATTCTACGGAACACCAGTGCATGCAGGAATTCATGGAAAAGAAGCTGCCAGACATAATAGCAAGGTAACAAAAAGGGATGTTTTTGTCAAAGGGACAAGCCTCGGACTGCCCTGTGCCTCAGTGATAGATGGGTCAAGCCCAGCCACGTAGTCTGGGCGCGGGGGTACGGGCGAGATGTTGATAGCAGCTCCCCCTCACCACCCTTCCTTTCTCCTGCAGGGCTTTAGTTAGACGTTTGCTTTAAACACTCAGGCTCCGGTTTGTGCTGCTTTTGCAGCTGCACAGAGATAAGCGTTAACCATTTGAAGGCACAAATCCATGTTCATTTGGGAAAAGATAAGATACAAATCTTTGAACTCAGAATTTTCAGTCCTTTGAATTTTACATTTCCAAAAGCCCCAAAGGGGAGCTGGTATTGTTTTTATTAGGATCTAATATAAATAGTTACAAAATATTATTTGCCCCCAATGTTTGAGTAGATGTCTCTCAGTTCTCATAATATGCACTTATATTCATTTTATTTTTCCATAATTATAGTTAAACCACTCGCTAAAAACAAAGTCTTTTTTCTTTCAACTTAATATTAACAATGCAGCCCTTACACACACACACACACACACACACACACACACACACGCGCTTTTCCATTATCAGTGAAACTCACTAGTGCCCTGTGTCTCAGACTCCATTTTTTGGGTGATTAATGTGTTCAATTTGTGCCACAGCTGATAAGCATTATGAGAGAAACAGATTCCACATGCTAACAATAATCAAATCACCTATCTGGGGGCAAATTGCTGCAACTCACTCTGCTTCTGGAAATAATGATGGAAACCTGGAAAAAAATGACTGACTGTGGATCCAATTTGCCAAAAGCAAAGTATATTTTCTCTTCTGCTAGATTTCTCTATTGTAGGCCTGAAATTCTTTCACCAGGACAGTACCCCTGCCTGACCAGAGCAGGCACTGTTGTATGTATATGGAATTTCTTTTCCTTTTCTATCTTAACACAGTTTTGAAATGTTTCTATATTAGAATATTACATAATATATCAATATTGAATGTGTAAATAAGATAATGATGCAAAAATCAATGCAGATAGAAAATACAGACAACTTCTTAGCTAGAAACTAATTATAGCTTACTTCTTTAGATTTTTTCTCATTTCTAAGATAAAGGCAGAGATTATTTCTCAGTTATTTTAAATACTAAAAGTATATGTTCATTTCTGTGGCTTATCTGGAACTTTAGTTTTCTTTGATCATGCAGTCGGTCTGAAGAGGATGGATAGTATCACATACTGAACGATGCGTGACCCTGTCTTCAAAGTGTGTGCAATCTAGGACCAACAGATGCAGGAATTGTTACATTGCTGGACCACAGAGTTGACCGTGGTTCAAGTCCCGGAACCAGTAGCTTAAAACTCACACCGGGTGTGTGTGCATGCATACCCAAAATCTCAAGAGAAGAATGGAGGAGAAGAAATTGTGGTGTGGTCATCCCTTTGGAGGGTGATTTCTTGCTTTCTGTCTGTCTGTCTCTATCTCTCTGGCAAGCACAAGTGCCCTATAGCAAAAATCTCACTCTTGATAAAAAATAAAAAGCACGGATTGAATGTGAAATTTGGAAAAGACAAAAGAATTTTCAAAGGCATAATTAAGTTTGCCTAGTGATAGTAATAGTTAATTAGGAATGATGTAAACCAAAAGGTCATGAATTAGGTACTTTTCCCTATAAGATACTCTCTGAAATGAGATTTAGCTGAAGGCCCTTTAAAATTGTTGCTTACAGTTATGTATAAATTATGAGGTGCTGGGATCAGCAGGTAGCATGGTGGTTAAAATTGCTGGACTGGCGTGGTCAACTGAGGTTCAAGTCCTGAACCTGGTAGCTTGCTTTCTTTACTTCTTTCTCTCTCCCTCTCTCTCTGGTGACAGTGTGTGTGTGTCCTATAGCAAGTTAAAATAACGACAAAAACAGTAATAAGTAAAATAAATTTTAAAAAGTAAAATATGAAGTGATAAAAACCGTTCAGAATTTCTTTGTGTATGTAAGGGTCAGTTAGAATGGGTGACTTGCTAGAGTGGCTTTTCTTCTTTTTTTTTTATTTTTACTAAAGGAAGGCATGCCCATATTCTTAAAAGTCTAATGACTTTAACAGAAAACTTATAAAACATCCATAACGACAATGACATAGTGGTGCCTTGCCCTACCCGCTTCATTTTGCGATCTCCTCTTGCCAGAAGCAACCACTTCTGACACATTAGAATCTCTGAGTTGTTTCTAAGGGTAATTTTTTTCATAATTCTAAATAACATGTTATTTTTCTATTTCTTAATTTTTCTGTATTAAAACTAAATAAACATACACATTTTCACCCTATTATGTCATGTATTTATGTTAACATTTGGGGGTAAAAAGAATTTGGGTGCTAATATAATTTTTTTCTATTTACATGGTATTTTTAATTGAGCAATATATTATGTACACTATAATTATGCTTCTTTTTATGTGTAACTTTTCTTTTTTCCTAGAAATGATCATTGTCTTGATTTTAATTCCCTTTCGTAGTTTTCTATGTATCTATTGCTACTTTGACCCCCAGCCAGATGTAATAATCTCTCTTTCATATATTTAAGCATACTGAGTAAACTGTTCACTTTTTCCCATGGGAACATCTTGTCTGGAGCTGTCTATTCCTTTCAACAGTATGGGAAGATTTGCTTTTGGCCTACCATAAACTATTAATGAAATTATTTACTTTAATTTTTGGAAATTCTATTCTCCCTTATTATTTGATTCCTTGATTCTGAACCTCATGAAATTTTCAGAAATTTTTCTCTTTTCCAGAATTTTTTTTCCCTCACCTTTGAGCTAACTCTTTAAATGTTCTAAGGTTGAATAAGTGGTAAACTTTGTGAGGCTTTGTATCTTTAAAAACATCTTCTCTTTATGCTCACCCTTTCTAGATAGTTTGACTGGGTATAGAACTCCATGCTGTAAATTATTTCATATAACACATCTAAAAGCACTTTCCTATTTTCTTTTAGTTACAAGAATTATATTAAAAAATCCAGTGTCATTTAATTTTTTTTTTTTTGGAGAGGTTTTCGCTATAGGGCGCGTGCGCTCACCAGACAAACAGAGAGAGACAGAAAGCGAGAAATCACCCCCCAGGGGGGATGGTCACGCTGCAATCCCTTCTCCTCCATTCTCCTCTCGGGATCTTGGGCACGCATGCACATGCGCCCGGCGTGAGTTTTAAGCCACCAGGTCCGGGACGCGAACCGCGGTCAACTACGTGGGAATCCAGCGACATAGCCATTATGCAAACTGCTGGTTCCCTGTCATTTAAATATTTTATCTTTGGCACATTATCTTCAATTGTTTGTTATTTTGTTTTTGTTTTCCTCATTTTGAAGTTTTTAGGATCTTCAGGTTTCTTTTCTTTTTTTATTTTTTTTTAAATTTGCTAGAGGGTACATGCACTCACCAGAAAGAGTAAGAGAGCGTGCGAGAGGAAGAGAGAGAAAGCACCCCTTGAATGGGAGATGTCCATACCACAGTCCCTCCTCCATTTCTTCATTCAGGATTTTGGACATGCATGAACATGTACCCAGTATTTCTCAAGCTGCTGGATTCAGGACTTGAACCATGAAGTCAGTCATGTGTGATCCAGCTGCCTTAACCACCAGTCCCACTAGTTCTCCCAGTATTCTAAAATTTCAAGATGCTCATTTATGCGGTAGGTCTTTTTTATTTATTTTTGATTATATCAACTGGGCCATTTCCATTGAGATTCATATCCTTCAATGTTGGGAAATATTGATGTTACTTAGTCGTTTCTACTTTCTATTTTATCTTTCTAAAACTTTTATTCATTAAACACCAGACCTTGAATAGATTCTATAAATTTCATAGATTTTCAGTTTTCTATAACTCTATCTTTCAGCTTATCTGTCAAGATTTTTGCTATTATTTTTTTATTTTCAAAAATACTCCCCTTTTATAGCATCTTTTTCATCATTTGCAGATGTAATACCTTCTTCTATCTATTAAAAATTTCCCTCTTTGTTTATATCTTCTATGTTGCCTTTTTTTTCCTTTTGGTATTTGTTTTGATACTAGGAGAGCTCTTTACTTAATGAGCTTTGGTTATCTATGTAATAAAATCAGAGCTTCTTTGTGTATATGTAAAGGCACAGTTTGTTGCATAAGTGGCTCACTTTAATAATTGGGTGTCCAGACCAGCAGTTAGCGTAATGGCTATGTCACTGCACTCCCTTGTAGTCGACTGCAGTTTGAGTCCCAGACCCGGCAAATTAAATTCACACCGAGTACGTGTGCGTGGCTACACAAGATCCTGAGAGGAGAATGGAGGAGAAGGGATTGCGGCATGACCATCCTTCTTGGGGGTAATTTCTCACTTTCTGTCTCTCTGTCTCTCTCTGTCTTTCTGGTGAGCACACATGCTCTTTAGCAAAAACCTCTCCAAGAAAAGAAAAAAATACTAATTGTATGTATAACTTGGTCTTTTTCAGGAGACTCTCATATATGTAAATATATGTCACTTTATTCACTGAGATAGTACAATTCCAAATAGAGAAAATTTTGAGCCCCAGGCCCCCAGCAGTAGAACATATGTTAATGGTTGAGGGAGGGAGGTGATTATAGTAGATAGCTATAAATAATAAAGTTTGCTATTGTTATTTTTGTTATATGTAAAGCATTTAGATCTTTGCCTGGACAATGTAAGTTTTCAGTAATTATTAGTTATTATTCTATTAAGTGAGATAATATTGGGTCATCAGAAAAATCATGACACATTTTTGCATAGAAAAATACATCATGATTTTTCTGATGACCTAATTGTATTTAACTCACAGAGGAGTTGTGAGGATTCAAGAATTAATTCATATAAATCACTTAACTGTGCCTGGAATCATCATAGCTGCTAATGTATGTTAATTGTTCGCCATGCACACACATGTACCTTTCTAAGATATTTATGTGAGTTGTCATTGAATCCTTACAACTCCTCCATGATTATTAACAGTCCTATAAAGCAGGTGGTATTATTATCCTTTTTCACTGAGAAGCCCAATAACTTACTCAAGGTAACCTATCAGTAGACTGGGCTTTCAGCCTGAATACTGTTGCTATGCTTTCTACTTTCCCTGTGCTATCCACAGATATAAGCATTTTTAAAAATGAAAAAGAAAAAAAGGATAGAGAGGGATGGGTATATTAAGATTCACAATTATTACGAGTTGGAAGATAATTAGAACTGAGAAAGGCAACGCGTTCATAGGCGTCAACTCTGGACTTGCCAGTTTCCCTTAAAACCTTGCTTTGCCCTTTGTCTTCATCCTCTTACTCTGTGTAGGCTGGCACGTCAGCCAAAGCACAGGTTTGTTTACCATCCTACAGTGCAAACAAAGCAGCAGCATTCTTTCAGCTCATGTTCTCGTACAGATTACCTTTTCCCTTCTGCCTCTTTTATCCTGTTTCAAGTGACTAGATCTACTTTCTTTTTTTTTTCCTTTTTTTTTTTTTTGAGAGGTTTTTGCTATACGGCGCGTGCACTCGCCAGACAGACAGAGAGAGACAGAGAGACAGAAAGCGAGAAATCACTTCCCAGGGGGGATGGTCATGCTGCAATCCCTTCTCCTCCATTCTCCTCTCGGGATCTTGGGCGCGCACGCACACGTGCTCGGCATGAGTTTTAAGCCACCGGGTCCGGGACCTGAACCGCGGTCGACTACGTGGGAGTGCAGCGACATAGCCATTACGCTAACTGCTGGTTCCCTACTTCCTTTTTTTTTTTCCTCTTTTATTCCTATTGCCATCTGATTTTTGTCTTCAGCCTTCTTCTGAAACTACTATTATCAAAGACGTTTGTATTTTCAAATTCAGTAGAGATTTTTTCTATCTTTAGTAGTACACTGTGCTGCCTTTGACATTACTCATGACTTTCCCGCCTGTGCTTTTTGCCCCTCTCCAAACTTTATAGCTCTGTTTCCTTTGTGGATTCCTCGTAATCCAGTGGCTTTTCTTTTTCTTTTTTCTTCTTCTTCTCTCTCTCTCTTTTTTTTTTTTTTTTGGAGAGATTTTTGGTTATAGTGTGTGTGTGTTCACTATAGAGATAGAAAGACAGAAAATGATAAATTACTCCCCAGGGAGCATGGCTACACCATAATTCCTTTTCTTCCATTCTTCTCTTGGGATTTGGGCATACATACACATGCACCTGACATGAGTTTCAAGCTGCCAGGTCCAGGACTTAAACCACAATCAGCCATGTAGGAATCCAATGCCTCAACGACTATACTAGCTGCTGGCTCCAATCCAGTGATGTTTAAAAGTTGTTTTTGCATCAGTGTCCCACTAACTTTCTAATTTTTTTACGTCACTGGGTGATAGCATTTCCTCCTAGTTTTGACCATTGATTTCTGACAGTAATTCTGCAGAATACATTATTGATCACGATCTTCTCTACTACCTAGCTTAAACCTTTTACATCCAAACATCTGCTAAATTCAGATTTATTTTTAAAAAAGCAAAAGCAAAAACTGACAAAAGACAAAAATGCTCACAGATGATACTCTCCAGCTTCCTTCTTGGTAACACCATGGGCCTCATTATCCAAACTGGAAATACGGCAGTCATTGCATACTCGTATTTTTTATGCCTTCTTTGCCTCAGTCTAAAAGCAAGTCCTGTTGATTACTTCCTAATCCATCTATTCCATTCTATTTCTGGTTATTAGCTCATACTAGTGAGCATACTAGTATCTTATTTTTATAATCTCAGCGTCTAGAATAGGCACATACTGAATGGCTCATAAGTATTTGTGCATTGGAAGGAAGGAAAGGCGACAGACATTGAGATAGCATGACGACCTCAGCTGTCCCCATGTTTAATGACTGCCTTGTTATATCACCAGACTCAAGATACACGTTTTCTTTTCTTACTCTTCAGTTTCCAAACACATGGCATTTTCCATCTTTAACATGTTCTTACTGCTATTTCTAAGCCTTCCAGTTCAAGGTTGTCAATAATTGGAACCAATATTTTTAAGGACATTTTCAAAACAATGGTATAACTACTGAACTGAATAGGACCTTTTATGTTGGTCTAGGTTTTGTTCATTGTGTTTTTAGTCTGTTCTCTACAACTAGACAATTTGATAATCAAATTTTACATGTAACCTCACACATTTTTCTTACACAGTATAATTTTTTTTTTCAGGATTGGAAGCACAAAATCAGAAATTAAGATTCTAAGCATAGGTGGAGGTGCAGGTATGAATAACACCTTTTAAAAATTTGTATTTCACTTTAAACATCATGCTGTGTGATGGCAATATTGTTAATTCTATAGAAAAGCTATTTTACTTTGCTTCTGTAAGAGATCAGCCTAGCAAAACTAGCAATATCACTTAATAAGATAAGTTTAATGTCCTCTGTAGATATATAAGACTTATGATATTAGCCTTCATTACTATCTATAATGTGGACAAGATGTGACATTTTAATACTTTTTTAATAAGTGAAAAGAAAAAGAAAACACAAAGGATAACTTTGAGAATCACTTTCACTCAAAATAATTTAAATGTTCACCAAAACAAAAAGGCAAATCTCATAAGAAGTTCCTGAAGCTTGTGCCACTTAAAGGCTCATCTATGGACTGGTTATTAGTTTGCAAATTGTTACTGGCCCACACAGAGATGGAAAAGATGCATTGGTATGGGTGTACAACTCCCATCTTTGAGAAAGTCTCACTATGGGAAAAAGTATATACTTAATGACTTAATTAGTTTACACTCTTGTTGACATACTCTTTGAGTTGCACTGGCTAAATCATCATCTTCCTCTGATCAATTTCCATAACTGCACAGTCAAAACACTCCTCAAAGGAACAGCAGGTGGTATAGTGGTTATGTCACTGGACTCCCATGTAGTTGACTACAGTTGGAGTCCCAGACCTGGTAGATTAGACTCATACCAGGTGCATGTGCCTGTGCCCAAAATCCTGAGAGAGGAATGGAAGAGAAGAGATTGTGGAGTGACCATCCCCCAGGGGGGGTGACTTTTCACTTTTTTTCTCTCTTTCTAGCAAACATACATACCCTATAGCAAAAATCTCTCTCTGAAAAATTAAAAACATTTGTCAAGCCCCCTGTGTAATCAGATCATGGTTTGACTACACTTAGAGCCAGTGCTTATCTTAGGAAAAAAAAAAAAAAAGGAAATTCTGGAAAGGCAGATTGACATGAATAAAATTTCTGACTCTGACCCTAGTGAACTGTTGTCACCTTGACTGAAACATAAGCTACAGTTTGCTGATCAGTAAAATGGCAAGAGCGAATTTCATCTCATAGAGTTGTAGTGAAACGATGTAGACAATGATTACGAGGTGTTCAGAACATTGCTACCATCCCTATAAAGTGAAGGCTGTTCCCATCTGTGTAAATAAAACAACAAGTTTCAAGATTTTTCCCTCAAAAAAAAAAAAAAAAAGATTTGGGAACCAGCAGTTAGCGTAATGGCTATGTCGCTGGACTCCCATGTAGTCAACTGTGGTTCGAGTCCCGGACTCGGTGGCTTAAACTCACACCGGGCGCGTGTGTGTGCGTGGCCAAGATCTCGAGAGGAGAATAGAGGAGAAGGAATTGCGGCGTGGCCATCCCCCCTGGGGGGTGATTTCTCACTTTCTGTCTCTCTGTCTCTGTCTGTCTGTCTGGCAAGCGCACGCGCCCTATAGCAAAATCCTCTACAAAAGAAAAAAGAAAAAAAAAAGATTTTGCCTTATAGCAAACACTCAATTAGTGTTCTTTATTATTAAACTGCTAGTTATCTAAAAGTGAGTTAATATATTAATAAATAAAATATGTTGGGACCAGCAGTTGGTGTAATGGCTATGTTGCTGGACTCCCATGCAGTCAACCGTGGTTCGAGTCCCAGATCTGGTGGCTTAAACTAATGCCAAGCGCGTGTGCATGAGTTCCCAAGATCCTGAGAGGAGAATGGAAGAGAGGAGATTGCTGCATGGCCATCCCCTGGGAGGATGGTCTCTTGCTTTCTGTCTCTCTCTGTCTCTTTCTTTCCAGCTAGCTCATGCACCCTATAGCAAAAAACCCCGCCCTCCAAAAAAAATGTTAACATATTGTTCATTTATTTATGGCCACTTATTTAGTGATTATCTTCCTTTGAGCAGTGGCTAGTAATGATTAACACTTAGTTACAGGTGAATACTACATTGTTAATTGTTATTTTGTAGCCAGTGGTAGTCCCTTGAATCTAAAGCATAAATGTTCCAGGGTCACATGCATGACCCATGTTACAGAAAGATAACAAAGAACCTTCTAATGAAAAGACATAGCTAGTTTTTGAGGTCATTATTTGTTCATTTTGTCATAAAATACACTGTGCTATAATGCAATAAGATTAGTTCTTAAAATCATTTTACTTTATTACCATCTTTCATCAGGAAAATCAAAATCAACAAGGACAAATAATGAAAGATATTGCCATGAATAATGATATACTGTTAAAGCTGAAATACTCTATTAGTGCTTACTGATACTTTAAGCCCAAAGGATTATAATGGTGATGAATTGCCCAAAGAGGGTCCCTATGAATTCATTTGACCAAGACAGTCATTTCCAGTGTATTTTGCATATGACTTTTAGGCAACCAACAGGCAATAAAACCATTATTTGATAGTGTCACTTGTGTTGGACAAGAAGAAAAGCCTTACAAGGAAAAGTAATTAAAAACAATCTCTATCATGACCAAGTTAATTGACCTTTTAATATAAAGTTAATTGAATTTCTAATGCAAATCTATCCATATGCTTATAAGCTATCTGGAGAAAGAAACACTTGGCCTGCACAGTGATTTCCTTACATAAAGGTGCTCGTAAGAGCTAATATGAAGAACTTATCAAAACAAAGGGAGCAACACTTAGACTTCTTCTGACTGAGCTCTAACATTGTATTAATGACGGTTCTGCCTTGGGGAGAATATAGCTACCTTTAAGGTCACTCTTCATAAGAAATTGACTAGAGACATTGCTGCATGGCCATCCCCCCACTGTCCCCCACAGCCCGTGCTCCTGGGGAGTGATTTCTCATGTTCCCTCCTTTCGTCTCCCTCTGGTAAGTGCACATGCCTCATGACAGAAACCTTTAAAATAAAAAAAAGCCAATTATCCATTTTTTAAATTCTAAGTCATGATTGATTTTAA
>NW_006207285.1:0-21789 GCF_000334495.1 Tupaia belangeri chinensis
TGTGTCTTTCAGTGACTTTGTTCTTTAGACACAAAGAACTTAGTTCTGATCCCCACAATTCTCTCTCATTTTCTAATTTTGAATCCCTGGCCTCCCTTCCTCACACCTTTGTATACCAGGTCTCTCATAAACACATATTTGAATTATTCAGGGGATATTTAAGTACAGGATGATTGGCAGGGGTGAGTGGGAGAATTAATCCCTGACATTACTGCCTTAAGATATAATGTTGTTTCCTCTCTTTGTAGGCTTCAGTTTTCTGTGTTTTAAAATGGAGACAATAGGGGTTGACAGGTGGTGTGGCGATTAAGGCACTGATCTCCCATATGGCCAAACACAGTTTGAGACCTAGAATTGAAAACTTACTTTTTCACTTTCCTTTCTTTGTGGTCAAATTTAAAAGCAATAAGTAAAATAAGATAAATAATACCTATCAAAAAAAGGAAAGAAAATGGAGACCATAATACACATTTGGATGTGGAGCTCTCACCTTAGGCTCACCTCTGGTAATAGACCAAGAAAATGTCTATCCTATTCCTAGGATGATGAATTTTCCAGAAATATGGAAAGGAGGCTCAGAGTTGTAAGTTATTTCAAACATTAATCATGTATTCTGGTTTTCAGTGTCCAAGTTTATCCTTATTTTGTTAAAATTATCCATAAGGGAATAATTAATTTAAGGGGCCAATTAGATTCTACATGGAAGACTGCATGGTTTAAGTCCTGTATCTGGCTTGAGAAACATGTAGGGTGTGCATAATGTCATGGCCAAAATCTCAAAAGGAGGTATAGATGGAGGAGAAGAGATTGCAGCATGATTATGGCCCATTTGGGATGTTTTCTCACTTGCCTTTTTCTTTTTCTCCTCAGTGAACAAACATGTCTTTTGGCAAAGTGAAAAGAAAAAGAAACATAATTTATTTTAGTATATTCATCTTATATCATGTTCCTTTCTTGAACTTGTTGATTAGTACTAACACTTTGTAGCCAATCCCTTATGATTTCCTAAAAACTGACTCTTATCATTTGCAAGTAAATGTAACTAGATGTATTCCTTTTCAATATAAATGCCTTTTATTTATTTTTGTAATAACTCCTCACAGTAGTCAGCCTTTGAAGTTCCTACTGAGCACACACTTGTTTTAGAGCCCCTGCAAGGAGGAAATTATGCCCTTCAGTGGTGGCAGAGGCCATAGGCATCTTCTCACACTCCCTACTGTGTGAACACATGTCCCAACTATACTGCTTATTCTAACTGGGTGTACATGCTCCAGTCACTGTGTCAATGTGCTGGGTTACTCATAGCACCTCATAGATGCACAGATACAAGCACTGTTGGGCATCAGGGTAGAGTCTATTTGGTAGTGAATCCACTTTCAGTGAGGCATTATTCTGCAGCTGACTGGGGCCCAGATGGTGAAGTGACCCTGTGCATGTTCCTTCTTTGGGGAAGTGAAGTTTTGTGGGCCTCAGAAATATCCTATATTGGGATAATTAGGGACTGCAGGGCTCTCCTGCAACTAAGATCGATGGTCCCTGGTGGCAATGGGTACCACAGGAAATCTCTCACTTACTCTTCTCCAGCACTGAAATACATCTGGCTTCTCAAGCTAGGCCAGAGTGCAGACACTAGAACAAATATCAGCTTTCCAAGGTACAAACGCCAGCACACAAACAAGCATGAAGAATAATCACTAGAATGTGATACTACCAATGGACAAAGTGAAGTGCAGGAACTTACACTAAAGGGAAGATGCAGGATCTGCTTGACAGAGATTTCACAGTCATGGTTTTAAGAAAGCACAACACACTTAAAAGAAAATACACAGAAACTTTTCAACACACTTTGACACACATATGGCAAGGTTTTAGAAGACCATTTGGGGTGGGAAATATTATTGTTGGTGTTTTTGGAATATACAATCATCTGAGGTGGCTGTTTTTGTTTTTACTTTTTGAGTTTTACTTGCATTCATATCATCATTTTGTCTTTCATTGAATAAGTATTTGTTCAGTGACTCACTGCCTAAGGAATAGTTTCAGTACCTGAATATCTATTGGTGAATACAGTAATTTAGGCAAGACTGTAGTCCAATAAAGGGGAGACAGTCATCTTAAGTGTGCAGAATACACGTAACCTCTAACTATGTTAAAGTCTATTAAGAAAACTGTAGCATTTTATAAAAGAGAATAATAGTTGATCACAACAGCAACTACACACTGGGAACCTGAAAAATTTATATGGGAAGAGGGACAGTTAACCAGGTTATGAAGGAGGAACAGTATTTGAAAATGATGGAAATGATTATGCAAAAACCACAGTTGCAAAATTTTGGTGCAAATATAAAAGGGAAGTAATGCCCATCTACAAGAAGTATGGTAGAGAACAGGGAGAAGAATGTAAGAGAACATTGAAAAGGTAGATGAGATCTTATTGACTATCTCAAATTTTACCCCAGAGAAGTGAGGAAGGCTTGAAATGCTTTTAGTAGAAGAACAATATGATCTATTTCACTCTTGGAAAAATTAGTCAAACTGCTGGGAGGACAACAAATGGGGATGGGCAAAAGTAGAATTAGGAAAACCAGGACTGAGGCTGTTGGAGATGTTCAGGGAACAGAAAGTGATGATTCAGACTATAGAGATATGTGAAATTATGATGAATTGAGAATGGATTGGATGTAGGGGTGAGAATCTGGAATGATCCATTTAGAGATGACTCCATTATAATTCTACAACTTCTGGATTGAGCAACTGGGTGTGGTGATGCCAAATTGGTTATAATATGGGGTACACACACAGAGAAAGAGATGTAAACTTTGGAACATGTCTTGAAGTGTATTTAATGCTGTCCTTGGAGGGGAGACATAAATATCCTTTGGAAATCAGCAGGGACCCATTTTACACCTGGTGGCTTGACAATTATACCAGGCACATGTAGTGTGTTTGTGCAAGATCCCAGGAAGAGGATAGAGGTGGAGCAGTGTGGCCATATCTCCTGAGCAGTGATTTCTCATTTTTCCTCTAACTATCTCTGTCTCTCCAATGACTAGATGTGCTCTATCCAAAAACCTAGGGGAAAAAAAGGATTATACTTTATAGCAGTTTTTGTTTAACAGAAAAATTAGCAGTGTCCCCTTCCTCAGCCGTTGGGGTCCTCTTACAACCCAGACAAGTGACAGTGACAATTCTCTGTGTGGGGGACACCCCACTAGCAGGTGGAGTCACAGGGGCTGCTGGGACATAGCATTTCTGGAGGGCTGTGAGTTGAGTACCTGATGAAGGCACTTTCAGTGACCATTGCTCCTTGAATGGCTCTGGAAGTGGCATGGGATATTTGGGCTTCATCTTCAGTCCCACATGGAGATCTTTGCAATTCAGGCAATGGTCATGACAATTCTTTTCCCAGCCACCCATGCCACCCCACTTGATGATGCAGCAGTGGGTTCTACCTACAGGATGGCCAGCATTTTTGAGGTTCAGGCACCACTGCTACAGCTTCCCTGCATGTTCACAAACAGGTCTCCCAACAAACATTAAGGTCACATTCACTCCCTATGCATCCAGAAGGAGAAGCAGGAGGGGTGTCTAGGTGTCTGAGCCCCTGAGAAGTTAGTGCAGCTACACATCTCCATTCTAACCATGGACATTCTAGATACCACAGTCACTACAGACACTACAGTCCACCCACCACTCCACACCACCATAGCCTACTCAGACAGGAGCCATCAGTGCTGCAAACTGCTGTCCATCCACCTCCCAGGAACAGGGTCTTCATGGTGTAAAAGTGCACTGTGATTCCATCTGTTTTCAATTTAATGTCTGACAATTTGCAGCCATTAACTGAAAAGGAAACTTCAGGCAGAGACAGCCTAAAGGAAAATAAAAAGCTGCCTTGTTCCTGCACACAGTTGTAGAAGCAATCACATTGGCTCCTAAAAACAATTCATACCTCAGGGCTGCAGAGAAGGTTGGCTGAGATCAGTCTGCCACCTTTTTGAATCATTATTTCATCCTAGCACCACATTCCAAGGGAGAACTAGACAAAGGCTCACCAGGAGGATTGATCCTATGTGTGGAAGCAAATTAACAAAGCAGGCTTTTAGGAAAAGATAGACTGGGGCTGCCTTGTGTTAGTGAAACTCTGGGACTGCTCTCTTCTGGGAGTACCAGGGCTCTCCCAACCATGTTGAGTACTATTTGCTCACTCTGGTGGAGCCTGGATTCCAGAGAGCCTGTCCAGGGAAGGTCACTGCCCCCTGGGCCCGAGCCTGGCACCTCACAGCCCAGACAAGCCTTCACCCAGGAAGACAGGTTGCTTAGCATAACAATGGTCTCCTTGTCTACACATTCCAACTTTTCTTAAAAAAATAATTATTCTTTAATTTTATTTAACATTATCATCATTATTTTAATTCACCAGAAAGTGAGAGAGAGACCGAGGGAAAGTGAAAAAGAAAACCTCCAGGTACAGTTCTCAAACTGTAGTCAGACATATGGGAATCCCACACCTCAATCACCATTCTGCCTGCTTGGCCCCTACACATCCCATCTTATTCACCATCCCATAGAAGCTACCATGGGAATTAATCCTGTCAACTGAACTGTTGTGCCACTACCCAGGTCTCTGGGACTTCACAAGACCACCTTGTGCAAATGGTCACCACAGTACAACAGGTGAACACCAGCTACTGATAAAAACTGTATCACAAAACAGTACTTGTATGGCACCATCCCCATTGTGACTCATAGCCAGGTGAGTAATACAGTGATGGGTCTTTTTCTCAGTGATGGGTAACTCAAGTAACAGAGGTGGTATCCCTGTCCACACAGCACCAGGATCCCAACTGGTTAAAGCAGCTGGAGCCTAAACAGATCAAGATGGAAGACTGGGAGAGTATCATTCTCTCCCTAAGCGTGGACCCACTGCCAGCCACTAGGAGGGAAATGGGTCCCAAACTAGCTCCAGGAGAGCTTTGTTCACACCAGAGACTGATTTTGTGGTGTTGAATAGAGATGTCACTGCTCACCTCACTAGTGTTCAAGCACATCATCTCTTGTCAAGGATAAAGGTCCTGGATTGGACTTCATCTCTCAGCACCGAGAAAACACAGACACGGGTGACCCTAAATTCTTCTTTAAACACCATATACAAAAAATCTAGTTCCTAAGAAGATGTGTCCCCCCGCAGGAGTTTCCAGTTTGCTGTCTGGAGAATCCAGACTCAAACTCAAGGTCCTGCCTCAGGGACCAGTGCATCTGGGTGTGGACAGCATGGTCCACGCCTAGTGAAGACAGATCTCCAAGGACTGAGTTCCTGCAGGGACCTACAGGAGACATCCCACCGCCCTAAAAGGACCTAATTTTTAATTGACTTTGAAATGTAAAGAAAGTTTTAGATATAGAATCAAGAAGAGCTAGTTTTCTGGAGAAAGTTAATCCATACACAGAAATTTATGAGCATGGTTTATCACACTGACAGGTAGATCACCAGCAATATCCTCCATCTTTTTTTTAATGTGCAGTTGTACTGACACATTTTATTTCCGTCTTCCATATTCATGTTTTTAGTATTGTAGAAGATTTAGTAAATTGTGATTAACTAGCCTAGGATCAAGGTAACATGGAAAGAGCAAAGAAAAGCATTCCAAATGCACTTGGCTATCTTGATGATGATCCTTCAAACATTTTATATCTTCCTGCCTTTCTAACTGGTCTTCATAAAGAGAAAAGTGATTATAAATCACTAAGAAAATAATTACTTAAAATGGATTTTAAAAATTTTGCTAGAGGGTGCATGAGAAAGAGACAGAGAGAGAGAGAGAAAGAGAGAGACAGATCCTCCTTTAGGATGATCATAGTGCTATCCCTTCTCTATTTCTTCTTTGGGGATTTGGGTACACATGTATGCACAAACACATCTAGTGTGTTTTCCAAATGGCCAGGTTTGGCAGGGAAATAAAATCATGTTTTACAGAGTTTATAGCTTTCTTAGCAAGCAAAGGAAAGTGAAATCATGGAAATTAAAGTAGATAGTATAGTATTACTTTTCTTTGCTATCCAATGGATGCTCCTGTATAAGATCCTCCAAGGGACTGCTTTGAGCTTTTTTCCTGTAAGGCACAGCCAGTGAGTTTCCCTATAGTGGGGAGGGCAGCACTTACATCCACATACACCCTGGAAGGGTGGACACCTCAGGACAGTGCTGAAGTATTCAATATATGCAGTAGGTTTATCATATTCTTCACGTGCCCTCAGTGAGCAGGAAACAGTTTAGAAGAAATAGAAGTGAATAAAATGGATGAAGCACATACCCATATATCACAGTCTGTCCTGGGAGACAATGACAAAGTAATAAATTAAGGAGTTGAGAGAGCCACATATGGATTCAATTGGGCTTAAAAAGAAAGGTTATTTATTCAGTTCTCAGGATATAACTGCAGAAAAGATGGAATGGGCAAATGATAATAAAGGTGGGCTTGAGAGTTTCAAATTCGAAACTAAACATTCAAATCTGCAGGCACAGAGCACAAAGTGACAGTCATGAGTTCCGAAGGTCAGGGGTTAGCTAATGCAGAGTACAAAGAGGAGAACTCACACTTGATTAATTGCTTCCTATAACAATTTATTTATTTTTAAATTAATTTTAAAGAATTACTTATTTATTTAATTCCATTTGTTATTATTATTTTTAAATTTGACCAGACAGAGAGAAAGAAATGGAAAGAGAAAACAAGCAGCCAGGTTTGGGACTCAATATGGAAATCCAGCACCTATAACCACTACACCACTTGCCAGCCCTATAAAAATTTATTAATGGCAAAATAGTAGGTAGATGTCATATTTATTTATTTATTTGTTTATTTTAGTATTTTGATATAAGGCCACTGCACTCTCTGAAGAGAGACAGTGAGAAGGAAAAGTGAAAAATCTCTACTCTCCTCTCAGGACTTTGGTTATAGACACATGTGCCCAGTGTATTTTTCAAGATGTTGGGTACAGGACTTGAATTGCAGAATTAGCCATATGGGATCCTGTGCCTTTAACACCAGGCCACTTGCTGCCCCTGTTTATTTGTTTATTTATTTATTTATTTACAGATGATTGTTATAGGGTGTGGGAATTCACTGAATAGAGAGACAGGAAGAGAGGGAAAGTGAGAAGTAATCCCCCAGGGCAGATGGCTACTTTGCAATCTCTTCTCTGTTCTTTCAGGATTTGGGACACACACATACACACACACACACACACACACACACACACACTCACACACACGGCCAACATATATTGGTAGTTCTGCAATAGATACCTAAACAGAGAGGACAGCATTAGGAAAGCCAGTCAAGTCATATGATTCAGGGCAAACAATTCAGCCAAGTCACAAGGCACAGAGTTTTAGGCCTAGACGGCCATTCAGAGATTCTGCTGCACTGGTACATGTAGCTCCTACTGATGATGTTCCCAGGGCTCTAGAAGACCTTGAAAATTTTTTTCCTCTCCATTTAAGCAAATTGTGTCCAAACAATAAAGAGAGCTTTTGAGGGCCTTGTGATGAGAAAAGGTTTCATTTAGCTAGATGATCATGGTGTCACCTGAATAGAGATTTTAAAGGAGGATCATTAATGTATGGAGAAGTCAACAAATATTTTTATGGATATGAATGAAAAGTGCACACATTCACCATTTTTATACATCTTAAAATTATAGATAGGAAAAATACAGATATGTATATATCTATAAAATATATACATACAAATTATATGTATAATTATAAAATACAAAATAGTTTTTGGATTTTTAAACATAAGATGGAACAATTGGACAAAGTAGTTAACACATATGTTACTTGAAATATTTCACATTCTCTCTTTTTTTTTTTTTTGACTTTTTTTTTGAGACGTTTTGCCATAGGGCAGGTGCACTTACCATAAGGAGAGAGAGATAGACAGAAAGTGAAAAATCTCCCCCTGGGGGATGGCTACACCACAATCCCTTCTTCTCAATTCTCCTCTAGGGATCTTGGGAACATACGCACACAAGCCTGGCGTGAGCTTAAGCCACTGGGTCTGGAACTCAAACCGCAGTTGACTATGTGGGAGTCCAACAATGTAACCACTATGATATCTGCTGGTCCCAAGAGGTGTTTGCCTTAGGGCATGTGTGCTCACCATAAAGACAGAGAGACAGAAAGCAATACATCACTTCCAGGGAGGATGGCCACAATGCAATTCCTTTTCCTCCATTCTCCTCTCAGGATCTTGGGCACACACGCACATGCACCCAGAGTGAGTTTCTGTTTGTTTGTTTGTTTTTGTTTTTGTTTTAAGCTGCCAGGTCTAGAACCAAACTGTGGTTGACTAAGTGGGAGTCCAACCACATAACCATTACGTACTCTGCTGGTCCCACATTTTCTGTGATAAGAGCATTAGTATCATACTACTTTGGAACTATTATGACAAGTGATACTCAATTATGAGTTACACTCCCCATGTTTATATTAACTTTCATATCCCTTCTATAACTGGATGTATCCCACATGTCATCTTGTTCCTCTGTAGGTCCAGAAACCATGACTGAAGCATTTCTTATTTTCTCTATGTTCTAGAAACTTAAAATAGTCTCTGGAAGGGAAACAGTAGCATGGTAACTAAGGCATTGGATTCTCACATAGCTGTTCATGGTTCAAATCTCAGACTTTAACTACAGTCAGCCATGTTGGAGTTCAGTGCCTTAACCACAATGTCATCTATTGGCCCTAGGCCAGAATATTTTTGTTTAGAAATGAGCTAAGTGACAAACCATTGATAAGGGAGGCAAGCACAAGACTGGCCCAAATAGCCAAGAACTTTTTAAGTGGAAAACAGATCAGGGCCCTGGATTCTCTTACATAGATGCCAATAAGAACAAAGGCATCAATCACATGGGAAGAGTATACACTGATGAGGTATTTGGAGAATCCCAGGAAGTACATCCCAGGATCAAAAATAATCTTTCCTGGCATTAGCCACTGTACAGTGAATTCTGGATGGGCAATCATGTTTTGTATGCTGTGATGGTGTTCAGTGAATAAATGTACAATAAATAAAATAAAATTTAAAAAGAAGTCAGAGGGGCCAGCAGATGGCATAGCAATTATATGCTGGACTACCACAAGGCCCAAAGTGGTTTAAGACCCAGGCCTGGTGGTTTGAAACTCCCTCTGAGTGTGTGTGTGTGTGTGTGTGTGTGTGTGTGTGTGCATGTCCATGCTCAAGATCCTAGAAAGAGAATGAAGGAGAAAGGATTGTGGTGTAGGCATCCCACCTGGGGGTAAGTTATCACTTTTCCTTGCACTGTCTCAGTCTCTCTCTTTCTCTATAGAAAGCACACACATCCTAAGGCAAAAATTTCTTTAAAAAAATAAATAAAAATAATTCAAAAAGAACAGAATTCATAGCTTATCTCAAAAAAATTACTAATGAGTAATAGTTTGTCATTGCTTTATTTATGTAAAAACAAAAATGTTTCACCTTTTTTAGAATTTTTTATTTAATTTAATTTGTTATTATTTTTTGATTTGACCAGAGGGAGAGAAAGAAAGTGAGAAACCAAGACACCAAGTCTGGGACTCAAACCATGGTCAGTCATGTGGAAGTCCAGCTTCAACCACCATGCCACCTGCCAGCCCCATTGTTTCAATGTTTTTATGTGTGTCATAATTTAATTTATCTCCTACACCAGAACACATATCATGAGTGGCTGACAGGATATTTTTCTTGGACAGTCCTGTTTTAAGTAAGTCTGGCTTGTGGTTAGATGACTATGACTGGGTTTTTAAATTTTGATAGTAATTTCAGTCCAGTAAATGCTGTAACTGTTTGCCCTTTCTGAAGATATAATTGTTAATTAATTAGTAATGCTCTTCTTTCTACAAAAATTGTGAATATCATGTCTTTTTTTGTATATCCCTTTATTTATTTTATTTTTATACATTTAATCACATTATTTAGCTTACAAAGTGCACATTTCAATATGTGAACATTTCTCCCCAGCCCAGTTGATCAAAATATCTTCAACAGATAACACCACACCTCTCCATCCCATCAATGCTCTGCCTTGTATCTCTCCTCCAAATATATTTCCCTAGGACCCATTCCTCCACACACACCACATCTGGCATTCACATCCATCTCTTGTGTTTGTGCAACCTTTAGTCAATCAGTTTCAGTCATAGAGTACAGACACTCAGTATATACTAAGTGGGGATATACAATGTCTCTCCTTCATTACCTGGCATTCTTCACTCAGCAGTAAATCTTCCATATTCTTCCACTTCATGTCAAAAGCCAGGTTTTTTTTTTTTTGTTTTTTTTTTTTTTTTCTTTTAATGGCTGAATAGTATTCCATAGAATATATGTGCCACAGTGTTTTCAATTCATTCATCCATACAGGGGCATTCGGGTTGGTTCCATGTCTTAGCAGTTGTGAATAGTATCACAATAAACATCAATGTGCAAGCACTTTTCCAATGAAGAATTCTTTTATCCTTTAGGTAGATACCAAGGAGTAAGATTGCTGTATTATATGGTAGTTCTATTTGTAGATTTTTAAAGAATCTCCAAATTGTTCTCCACAGTGGCTGGACCAAATTACATTGCACCAGCAGTGTAAAAGAGTTCCCTTTTCACCACACCCCTTCCAACATTAATCATTTTTTGCTCTTTTAATCTTAGAAATTCTGACAAGTGTTAGGTGGTATCTCATTGTTGTTTTGATCTGCATTTCCTTTATGATAAGGGATGTTGAGCTTTTTTTATATGCCTTTTGGCTATTTGTATGTCTTTAGGGAGCGTTTTCTTTTCAACTCTTTTTCCCATCTTTTAATAGGGTTGATTATCTTTTTTTCCAAGCAACTGCTTGAGTTTCTTGTATATTCTGGTTATTAATCTCTTATCTGATGTATAATTTACAAAAATGTTTTCCCATTCTGAGGGCTGTTGATTCACACTAATTACTGTGTCTTTTGTCATGCAGAAAATTCTTAGTCAGATGTAATCTCACTTGTCTATTTTGTGGATTATTGACTGTGTTTTGGGGATCTAATTTAAGAAGTCTTTTTCTATCCCAATGTCTCCCAGAGTTTCCCCAGTGTTTTCCAGGAGCAATTTTATAGTTTGAGGTCTTAGATTTAGATCCTTGATCTACCTTGCCTTGATTTTTGTCAAAGGTGAGAGTTAGGGGTTCAGATTCATCTTTCTGCAGGTGGAAATCCAGTTTTTTTTTTAAACATTTTGTTTTTTTACTTTTTTTTTTTCGCTATAGGGCGTGTGTGCTCGCCAGACAGACAGAGAGAGACAGAGAGACAGAAAGCGAGAAATCACCCCCCAGGGGGGATGGTCACGCCACAATCCCTTCTCCTCCATTCTCCTCTCGGGATCTTGGGCACGCACGCACATGCGCCCGGCTTGAGTTTTAAGCTACCGGGTCCAGGACGTGAACCACGGTCGACTACGTAGGAGTCCAGCGACATAGCTATTACACTAACTGCTGGTTCCCCAGTTTTGAAATTGTGAATGCCATGTCAAAACCTACTGTAGTTTTTTAATTTTTTTTTAACCTTAGGTTTACATGTATGTGGTTATTTGAGTATATAACTACTGGGGAAATCCCTTCACTTCTCAAAACCAAGCACACTCATCTGTGTTTATTTTGTATTCATTGACCAATTAAAGTCAAGGACTGAATATAAGGTAGTGATGTCTATTTTAAATTTTTGGGTTTAATTATGTCAACCTAAGTAGAATTCCCTGTGTCTGAAACACTGTCTTTTACTTATTGAAAGACATTTTAGTGTGGTTTGTGTATACTATCTAAAAATGGTATTTTACATATTTTATAAATTATTTTTAAGGTCAGATGTTTTTGAAAGTCAGTGTGATAAGGTGAAGTAGCAGTTAAATTTTACATTTTCCAAATAATAATTTAATTTTATTTATTTATTATTATTATTTTACTTTGACCAGAGAGAGAGGAAGAGTGAGAAAGCAAGCCACCAGGTTTGTGACTTGAACCATGGTCGACCATGTGGGAGTTCAGTACCTTAATTACCATGCTATCTGCCAGTCCCTGAATTCTTCATTTCCTAAGTAAGAATAAGTTCTGTTTCATAATTATCTTTAGACAACATTTTTAAAAAATCACATAAAAACTGTAAAACTACTGTATATGTGTGATTGGTAGTGTGTTTTTGCCAAGCTGTTAGAAGGATTAAATTAGAGGAGATACACCATCAAACATATTTGTAAATTATGTCATCCTAAGACCTAAGATAATTAATAACCAAATGGTACATAGGATGTAAATAAAAATAAAAAGAGAAGAGAGAAAGGAAGAGAAAAAGAAAGAAGAAAAGAAAGAAAAAAAGAAAGAAAAGAAAGAAAAGGAGAGAGAGAAAGAAAGAAAGAAAGAAAGAAAGAAAGAAAGAAAGAAAGAAAGAAAGAAAGAAAGAAAGAAAGAAAGAAAAGAAGAAAGAAAGGAAGGAAAGAAGGAAGAAAGGAAGGAAGAAAAAGGAAGAAAGAAAAAGCCATGGAGCCATATCTAAACCCCAGAGACCAGGCCAGCTCAGAGATGCCTTTATAGAACTTCTTTTTCTGCCAGGGAGTACTCCAGCCTCCAAAGTAGACTTAGAGACCTGTGAGACCCACTCAATGATGGTAACACTTAAAAAATCATGTCTAGCCCAGGCATTCTACTCAAGCATCCATGGTCTCCCAGGCCTTTGCTGATATTTGGGTAAAGCACAACCACAACCATACTCCTGCACAGCCACTGGCAGGAGGAGGAATTGCTTCATGCTCAAGGAACCCTCAGGGAACTTTCTGGGAAGTCTTTGATAACAGGTATTACTCCAAACTATTGACTCAGAATGCAATTAGTCAGATTTTATTTTGGTTTTAGTTTTTGCTATAGGGCATATGTACTTGCCACTGGAGAGAGACAAATAGAGGGGAGAGAGAGAGAGAGAAAGCACAATTTGTTCTCCCCCATTGTCTTCAGGATTTTGGGTAGATATGAACACGTCTGGCATGTTTTTTAGCCATCCAGTCATGGGCTTGAACTACACAGTGGACCTTGTGGGATCCAGCAACCCAACCTGCTGGCTCAGCTTATTTATTTTTTTAAAAATTATTTCAAAGAGGCAACAAGTAGCATCATAAGGTGCTGGCTTCCCATATGGCTGGCCATGGTTTGAGTCCTGAACTGATGGCTTGAATATCATGCTGAGCACATGTGTATATGTGTGTGTGTGCTCAAAACCCTGAGGAGAAAAGAGAAGATAAAAGATTGTGGCATGGGTATTCCTCCCTTTTGGAGGAATTTCTCAATTTCCTTCTCTCTGTTTCTGTCTCTGTTGAACCTATGGCAACCCCTCCCCTCTCACAAAAAATAAAAACTCTTTCAATTTTTACTCTTTTCATGAGTGAAAGAGACAAATAATGCAAGAGAAAGAGATCTATAGACAAAGAAACAGGCACTTCCAACAGTGTCTCAACACATTATCTACCTCCAGCCTCAACCAGTCCAAATTAATGGATAAAAGTATGCCTAGAACACTCAGGGAGGTCTCTAGAGGTGAATTCTAAACCTTCTATTGTGAGTTAAACTTGTAGTGTGTTGAATTTTATCAGGTCATCATCATGCAGCCCCACATTTATTATTACTTTTTACCTTTAATTTATGTGTTGTTTGTAATTACTGATATTGAGCATTTTTTTCACATACTTGACTACTGTATGTCTTCTTCAGAAATGTTGATTTAATTTTGTAATTAGGGCTATCTTTTTCTTACTGCTGATGGGTCTATTGTGTTTCTCATATACTCTGAATATTAATTCTTCATTAGATGAATAGATTGAAAATACCTTTATCCTCTCCTTTTGGATGTCTCTTCACCTGGTTGATTATTTGTTGTCCAGAATCATTTTAGTTTTCTATAATATCAGTTGTCAGCCACCGGGTCCAGGACATGAACCGCGGTCAACTACGTGGGAGTCCAGCAACATAGCCATTATGCTAACTGCTGGTTCCCAGAAATGTTGATTTAATTTTGTAATCAAGGATATCTTTTTCTTACTGCTGATGGGTCTATTGTGTTTCTCATATACTCTGAATATTAATTCTTCATTAGATGAATAGTTTGAAAATACCTTTATCCTCTCCTTTGGATGTCTCTTCACCTGGTTGATTATTTGCTGTCCAGAATCATTTTAGTTTTCTGTAATATCAGTTGAATCTTTCTGTTCTTGTTGCCTCTGATTTTTAGATCTTCAACAAATCTATGCTCAGATCATTCACTACCTGAGGCATTTTCTCTATTTTCTCTTCTATAGTTTTGTGCCTTACATTTAAAATTGTAATCTATTCTTTCTCACATGAATATCCACTATCTCCAGCACCACTTATTGAAGTAATGTTCTTCCCTAGTGTATGTTCTTTTCATCATAGTTGAAGATCCAGCTCTGGCAGGTGACATGGTGCTTGAGAGTTGACTTCCATTTGGTAGACAGTGATTTGAGTCCCAGACCTGGCATCTTGTTTTCTCACTTTTCCTCTCTTTCTCTCTGTCTCCCTCTGGTCAAATAAAAAATAAATAAATAATAAATTAGTTAAATAAAATAATGCTTTTTTAAAAAAGGAAATCAGTTAAATATAAAAAGTGATCACTTCTATTTCATTTCCATTAAATTGAACTGTCTCTGTTGTTTAGTTTTTGCCATTCTCATACTATTTTTGTTCATATACATTAAATTGAATTGTCTATTTCTGTTGTTTAGTTTTTGTGATCCTCATACTTTTTTTTGTTTATGTACTTAAAGGAGCCTCCAAATTTTCTTTTTCTGTTCTGTTTTTGTCTATTTAGGATTGTCTTGGCCATTCAGTGTCTTTTGTGAATTTATTAAAATTTTAAGATTATTTCCTTTACAACTGCAAAACCAGGCACAAAAAGACAAATATTACAGCTGTTACTTCTGTGTACTAATAGTCGGTTACAGGGCCAGCAGATTTCATGGTAGTTAAGGTGCTGGAATCCCTCAAGGTTGACTGTAGTTCCAGTCCCAGACCTGGCAGCTTTAAAAAGACACCAGCAACATGTGGCATATCCATCCTCCTGAAAGATTAGTTCTCACTTTCCTTCTCTCTGTATATTTCTGTCTCTCTGTGGAAAACACATATGCCTTATCCTAAAAAGCAAAAATAAAAAAAAGAATTAGTGGGTCAGCTACTTGTTAGAGGATGGGAATAATGGGGGGGGAGGGAACACAGGACAAAGATTGGTAAAGGTACAAAATTACAGTTAAATGGGAGAAATGTATTCTTGTATTCCATAGCATGTAAGAGTGAATGTAGTTAACAACAATTTGTTGTATATCTCAAAAAAGTAAAACAATTTATAATGTTTTCAACAGAACTCACAAATATTTGATGTGGTCTCTATGCAATTAATTTTAATTGATCATTATACATTGTTTTTTTATATTAAAAATCACACTGAAAGCCATAGATATGAATAATGCATGTGCATCAGTTATTTAAAAAGAATGTACTCAGAGAATTTTGGAAATACATTGCCTGTAGGGCAGCACTCATAATAAAAAGTAAGTCTGCAGACTACATAATATGAACTTTGTGACTTTAATAGAGATTAATAGGTTGGTGGAAAACACTGGGGAGACTCTGGGAGACATGGGGGTAGGAAAAGTCTCCTTAAAGAAGAGCCCCAAGGCATTTATCCCCAAAATAGGCAAGTGGGATGTCAGATTAAGAAGTTTCTACAAAGCAAAAGACACAGTAATTAGTGTAAACCTGCAACCCTTGAAATGGGAGAAAATTTTTGTAAACTATGCCTCAGATAAGAAACTGAATACACGGAGAACTCAAGTAACTTACCTGAAAAAAATTATTAATCCAATTAAAAGATAGTAAATTGAGTTCAACAAAAGTCTCTAAGAAATATATATGAAGAGCCAAAGAGCTTATGAAAAAAATGCTTAACATCCCTCATCATAAGGGAGATACAGACTAAAACCACAATGAGATACCACCCAATGATGAATGATGAATATTAAAAATACATAGAAAATAAAACTGATCACTGTTGGCAGGGTTTTGGTGAAAGGGGAACTGCCCTACCCCGTCAGTAAGAATGTAAATTGGTCCAATCACTGTGAAAAACAATATGGAGATTCCTCAGAGATCTACAAATTGAACTACCATATGATCCAGCAATTTCTCTACTGGATGTCTACACAAAGGATAGAAGAACAGTCAGAAAAGTGCTTGCACATCTATGTTTATTGTGGCATTATTCACAATTGCTAAGATATGGAACTAAATCAAAAGTCCACAAATAGGTGAATGAATTGAAAAAGTGTGGCATATATACTCTACAGAATACTACTCAATCAAAACAAAACAAACAAAAAAAAGCCCCAGCATTTGATAGAAAGTGGATAAATATGGAACATTTATTGCTGAGTGAAGCAAGCCAGGTTATAAAAGAGACCTTGTATGTTTCCCTTAATATAGAAAATGGTTAGAGTCTGGATACAGTGTGGAAAGAGGGTGGAAGAAGGAGAGGGTTAGGGAAGGAATCAAGGAGAAAAAAAGAGAAGCAAGACATTCATGGGACACTATTATCATCACTATTCATGATGATAATGTATGTAATATCTTAAACTGGACTGGTGTGAATTGTATTCATTACAAGCTGTAATGACATGTAGTGATGGAATATAAAAAATTAATAATTTATTTAATTTAATAAGTCATTATTATATTTCAACTTGACCAGAGAGAGACAGAGGGAGAAGGAAAGGGAAAGTGAAAAAGAAAGTCTCTAGGTCCAGGATTCAAATCATGACCAGCCAAGTGGGAGTTCAGTGCTTCAGACACCACATCACCTGTAAGGCTCATTTCTTATCTTTTTATGTGTACCATAATTTAATTGAGTATCTCCACTATAATTCAGTTGAATGGATAATGGCATATTGTTGTTACACAGTCCTGTTTTCAGTAAAATTGGCTTATAGTTAAATGAATGTTCTTGGGTTTTTAATTTTTTTGGAGAGTTTTTTGCTGTAGGATACATGTGCTCACCAAAAAGACAGAGAGACACAGCAAGACAGAAAGTGGGAAATCATCCCCCAGAGGGGATGGCCATGCTGCAATCCCTTCGCCTCCATTCTCCTCTTGGGATCTTGGGCATGCACGCATACATGCCGGGTGTAAAATTAAGCCACCAGGTCCAGGACTTGAACTGTGGTTAACTACATGGGAGTCCAGCAACATAGCCATTATGCCAGCTGCTGGTCCTGGGTTTTTAAAATTTTGATAGTAATTTCCATTCAGTAAATGTCATTATTGTTTGCCCTTTACAAAATATAATTGGTAATTTATTAGTAATGCTTTTCTGTCTACAAAGATGGTGGATGCCAACTTACTGGAAAGTCAGCAGATGGCATAGGGGTTACATGACTGGGCTCCATATAGTTGATTGTGATTCAAGTCCCAGACCTTGTGGCTTGAAAATCACACCCAACATGTGTGAATGCATGCTCAAGATCCCAGAAAAAAATGGAAGAGAAGAGATTGTGGGGTGGCCATCTCTCTGAAGGAAGATTTCTCACTTTCCTTCTCACTGTCACTGTTTTTATCTCTCTCTCCAGTGAGCATATGTGCCCTATGGCAAAAAGCTCTGAAAAACAAAAACAAAAACCTAGTGGATACTGTTTTTTAACTTGGGTTATATGTAACTGGTCATATGAATATATTGATGCTGGGGAAATCCCTTCATTTTTCAAAATCAAGCAGACTCAGCTATGTGTTTCTTTGTGTTCATTACCCATTAAAGGCAAGGGCTGAAGATAAGGTAATGATGTCTACTTTATATTTTTAATCTTTACTATGCTAATTTAATTATAATTTTCTGTATCTGAATCTCTGCTTTATTGAAAGATATTTTAGTGTGACTTGTGTATATTATCAAATAAAGAATATGTAACATTGCATGTATTTCATGTGATTTTTAAGAGCAGATGTTTTATTTTATTTTATTAATTTATTTATTTTTATTATCATCATAATCTTCTTTATATTACATTGGATTACATATAACTTTACAGTGTATTACATTGCTTTTTCAAAAGGGAAGAGCAGATATTTTTGAAAGTCAATGTGTTGAGATTCAGCAGCAGTTAAAATTTGCCTTTAAATACTTTTTAAATAATTGTATGTTCAATCTTATTAATTATTAAATATTACTTTTAATGCATTTTTTAATTTTAAAAAGTTTTTGTTTTAATATATCAAAATAAAATAATGTTCAGAGAAATTTGCTTAAGAACTTAAAGCCAGGAAAAAGGTTATGATTCAGTTCAAATAGTAGGTAGATGAACCTATCAACAGTTCAAGAAAAGACAAAAATCTTTAAATATAAAAATCAAAGTATCAAATAAAATCCGTGATGTTTTAGATTGAAATAATAAAATTATATTTCACTAGTTCAGACTCATGTAATTAATTTCTCTCCTCAGGCCAGCAGGTGGCATGGTGGTTAAAGGCACTGGATTCCCACATGGCTGTGGTTTGAGTCCTGGACCTGGATGTTTGCTTTCTCACTTTCTCTCTCTCTCTCTCTCCTCTCTCTCCTCTCTCTCTCTCTCTCTCTCTTCTCTGTCCCTCTCTGGTCAAATTGAAATAAACAAATGAATAAATAATGAAGTTAAATAAAATAGTTCTTTAAAAAATTTTAAAAGATAAAAAAGAAAAGGAAAAAAATTTCTTTCCTATTGAATTTGCAGTGTTACTGTGATCTGATCCATTTAGACTCTGGAAATTAACATTCAGCTCCAGACGTGTCCCTACCATTGAGCAGGCCATTCTCTTCATTGTTTCTCATACTCTTATTTTTGTGTGTCTGACTTCAGTTTTTCTGGTATAGAATTCCCATCAGCACTTCTTAGAGAGCTGGTCTGGTGTTGGTGTTTTCTTTCAGGTTCTCTTTTTCTGAGAATGGTTTTGTTCTTTTCTTCACATATGAAAGATAATCTTGCTGGGCATAGTATGCTTGGCTGAAATTTTTTCACTTAATAATTTGAATATATTTTCCCATACTTTCCTTGCTTGCATTGTTTCTGATGACAGGTCTGATGCTAACCTTATGGGATAGTCTTTTAAAGTAACTTGACATTTTTCTCTTGCCAATTTTAGTAGCTTGTCTCTGTGATTTTGGTCAATCTGGCTATGATGTGCCTCGGGGAAGATCCTCTTGGGTTGATTCTCTGTGGGTTCTTCATATTTCTTGGGTCTGGATATTTGAGTGTCTTGATAGGTTTGGAAAGTTTCCCTTCAGGATTTCATGGAATAGGTTACCAATGTCCTTATTAGTTTCTTCACTTTCTGGGACACTTATGATTGGGTCTGGATATTTGAGTGTCTTGATAGGTTTGGAAAGTTTCCCTTCAGGATTTCATGGAATAGGTTACCAATGTCCTTATTAGTTTCTTCACTTTCTGGGATACTGATAATCAGAATGTTTGGATGTTTAACGATAGCATGTTAGTATAGTATAGCATGTTATTCTCATTCTGGGGGGTTATTTTCTCAGTATGTTTGTAATTTTACCTAGGACAGAGGTTCTACCTTCTACATCCGAGATTCAAACTTCTACAGGATTTAATATGCTTTTGATATTTTCAATGGAAGTTTTGATTTACTGTATTACAGTCTTCATCTTTAACAATTTTGTTTTATTCTTTTTTATGATGTGTATCTCCTCTTTCAGATTGTTCAAGAACTTTCTCACTTCCTGGAACTTGGTGTCTCTTTTCTCGTTCACTTTCTGGAGTTAATTGTCTCTATTCTCTTGCATATCTGTTAGCTTTGTCACTATGAATATTTTAAATTATTTATCAGACAGTTCCATGAGTTCCTTTGTATTCTTTGTGGAGAAATATGAGTTATTCTTTTCCATGAGAGGAGAAATGTTTTCTTGGTTTATAATATTTCTTGTGAATCTGCAGTGGTTTCTGGTCATCTGATGGATTATACACTCTTTTCTTATTTATTTATTTATTTTTTTGGAGTTAAATCTGAGCATTCAGAAGAATGCAGAATGAGGTGACACACAGTCTGGCCCCTGGCTAGACCTGGGGAGCAGGAGGGTGAAGTCTGGGGCAGAAGGTCTTTGGTGGTCAAAATCCTATTACTCCTTTTATATTTGATCAGAGAGTGGTAGTGTGAGAAAGCAAACCATCAGGTCCAGGACCTGAACTGCTGTCACTCATGTGGGAGTCCAGCACTTTAACCACCACACTACCTTGAAACTCCTGAATACTTTATTTTTTAAGTCTGACTAAGTTATAGTGAATAATTATCTTTAGACAACTGTTCAAAACTGTATAAAAATGGTGGAATTTCAGAATGAGTGTTATTGGTAATGGTGCTTTTGTCAACTTATTAGAAGGAATAGAGAAGATATTTCATCAGAATAGATTTGAAAATTATGTCATCATAAGAGAGTAATTAAAGGGAACCAGCAGTTAGCGTAATGGCTATGTCGCTGGACTCTCACGTAGTCGACCGCGATTCGTGTCCTGGACCCGGTGGCTTAAAACTCATGCCGGGCGCATGTGCGTGCGTGCCCAAGATCCCAAGAGGGGAATGGAGGAGAAGGGATTGCGGCGTGACCATCCCCTCTGGGGGGGTGATTTCTCGCTTTCTGTCTCTCTGTCTCTCTGGCTGTCTGGCGAGTGCACGCGCCTTATAGCAAAAACCTCTCAAAAAAAAAAAAAGAGTAATTAAAAAGCAAATGACTTAAGAAAACAAAGTAGAAAGAAAAAAGAAACAAAGAGAGAAAGAAAGAGTAAAGAAAGAAGGAAGGAAGGAAGGAAGGAAGGAAGGAAGAAAAAATAAAAAAGAAAGAAAGATAAAAAGGAAGAAAGAAAGAGAGAGAAAGGGAAAAAGAGAGACAAAGAAAATATTTCAGGAACCATGTCAAAACCCAGACCAGGCTAGTCCAGAGATGCCTCCAAAGGGGTTCTTTTTCTACCTAAGGATGCTCCAGCCTCCAGAGAGAAAGTCAAGGATACATGAGACCCACTCAATGATGGGAACACTTGAAGGATCATGGCTAGCCCAGGCATTCTACCATGCTTCCCTGGCCTCCCAGGGATCTTCAGGTGGGCACAGCCCCACTCCTCCACAGCCATGACAGGAGGATGAACAGTGGCCATGCTCAAGGGACCTCTAGGGAAATTTCTTGACAGTCTCTAATAATAGGCATTGCTCCAAAGTATTGACTCAGAAAACTGGTAGTCAGACTTTGTTTTGTTTTTAGATTTTGCTAAAGGGGAAATTTACTTGCCATTCAAGAGAGACGAAGAGAGAAAAAATGAAAAAGAGAGAGAAAGAAAATGAGAAGGCATCCCCTACAGTATAAAAGCAAGCCATAGCTTTTTCTCCTTCATTCTCTTTGTGACATTTTGGGTAGGCATTCACACATGTCTGGTGTGCATTTTAAGCCATCCAATCAGGAACCTGAACCATGTAGTTGACTATGTGGATCAGCACCTTCACCATGCCACTTGTTAGCCCAGCATTGCTTATTTTTTAACAAATTGTTTTTAAGTGACCAGTAGGTGGTTAAGATGCTGGACTCCCCCATAACCAACTATGGTTTGAGTCCTGGACCTAACGGCTCATAAATTATACAGAGCACGTGTGTGTGTGTGTGTGTGTGTGTGTGTGTGT
>NW_006207285.1:21814-36028 GCF_000334495.1 Tupaia belangeri chinensis
AGAGGAGAATGGAGGAGAAGGGACTGTGGCTTGGCTAACCCCACTGGGGGATGATTTTTTCACTTTCCCGCTCTGTTTCTGTCTCTTTGGCAAGCACAAGTGCCCTATGGCAATCCCTCCATTAAAAAATAGTTTCAAAGTTTATTATTTTTACTAGTAAAAGAAAAAAAGAGAGAGAGAGCATAGACAGATAAATAGGTACTCTGCCAGTGTCTCAACACATTATTGAGACACTCACAGGCCCAGCAAACCCCAGGTTGTTGGTACAAGTTTGACAAGTGTACTTGGAAGTTTTGAGATTTAAGCTGTAAACCTTACCATGTGACTCAACTTTGCAGGGTTTCATGTTTTATAACTTCACACTTTTTATTTTTTGCGTCATAGAAAATGGCCATTCTAATGGGGGTTAAGTGAAACCTCACTATAGCTTTGATTTTTACTTTGTTGGTAATTAGTGATGTGTATTTTTTTCACATACTTGGCCATTGTATGTCTTCTTTAGAAATATTTACTCATGTCTTGACTTAATTTTGTAATCAGTGCTTTTTTTTTCTAGGGTTTATTGTGTTTCTTATATACTCTGAATATTAATACTTCATTAAATGAACAGATCAAAAATATTTTTACACTTTCTGATGGGGTGTCCCTTCCTGTTGATTAATTTCTGTGCAGAATCATTTTAGTTTGCTATAATATCCATTGTACCATTTTGCTTTTATTACCTCTGGATTTAGGTCTTCATCCACAAATCTTTGCTCAGACCAATACCTGAAGCATTTTCCCTATATTTTTCTTCAGTAGTCCTGCTTTGTGTGTTACATTTAAGTTTGTAATCTGTTCTTTCTGACATAGATATTGACTATTTTCAGCACCATGTTGAACTACTGTTCTCTCCCCAGTTTATGATCCTGGCATCATTGTCGAAAATCAGTGGCCGCAGATGGTGTGGTGGTTGAGAACACTGGACTCCCACATGGTTGACTGCAGTTTAAGTCCAAGATCTGGTGGCTTGCTTTCACCCTCTCCCTCTCAATATGTTTTTCTCTGGTCAAATTAAAAATAAATAATAATCAAAATAATAAATAAAGTAAAATAAAATAATTCCTTTTAAAAAAGGAAATAGTGGAGTGTAAAAAGTGGAGTTATTTCCAGTTTTTCTTTTCTGTTAAATTGGGCAATGTTTCCAGGTTTATTGTTTTGTTTTTACCATTCTCATGCTGTATTTGTTCATAGAACTTTGTAGTGTATTTAAAGGCTGGTAGTGTAATTCTTCCAGCTATTCTTAGTTTCTTTGTTTGTTGTGTTTCTTTGTCTTTTAGGATTGCCTTGGCCATTCAGTGCCTTTTGTGGTTTTATCCAAATTTCAAATTACTTTTTCTACAACTGCAAAGTCAGGCACACAAAAATATTACCAGTATTACTTATATCTGGAGGCTAGAATGTATCTGGTAGAAATAGTGAGTTACAGGGCCAGCAGTTTGCATAGTGGGTACAGTGCTGAAATCCCACAAGGCCTAATGCAGTTCCAGTACCAGACCTGGCAGCTTGAAAGTCATTCTGGGAACATGTGGCACAGTCATACTCTCTGGAAGGTGATTTCTCACTTTCCCTCTCTCTGTGTCTCTCTGTCTCTCTCTGGCAAATGCACATGCCATATCTCAATACCATAAATGCCAAATAAAATAAAATCTCCAAAACCTAAGAAATAGTGGGTCAACTAGTGTCTAGGGGATGAGAATAATGGGGAAAAAGGGAACATAGGGCAAGGATAGATGAAGATACAAAATTACAGTTAAAAGGGAGAAATTTGTTCTTGTATTCCATGATACAATAGGGTGAAGATAGTTAACAATGATTTGCAATATATCTTAAGAATGTAAAACAATTTATTATGTGTCCAACAGAAATCATAAATATTTGAGGTGCTCTGTATGCAATAACCTAATTTGATCATCACACATTGTATTTATATATTGAACAATCACACTGAACCCCATAAATATGTATAATTTATACAAATCAGTTATTTTTAAAAGTGTATCCTGAGAAGATTCTGGAAATACCTTGCCTATAGGGCAGTGCTCATAGTATAAACTAAGGCTGCAGACCACATAATATGAACTTGTAACTCTGATAGAGATTAGCAGATCCCCCAGTGGTAAACAGGGTAAAACTTAGGGTAACTCTGTACCTATTTGGTGCCAATTGTTCTTTTAAAAAATTATATTTATTTTTTATGAGAAAAAGAGAGGAGCACTCATATTTCCCACGTGGATTCCAGAACTGTGCAGCAGCTCACATAGTTTCTGTGCCTGTGAGGCTGAGTCAGATGTCTATTGTTAATCACACAAATTTAAGTAATCTTCTCTTCTGTAGTTAGAAAATTCAAGTATCTTTAATAGGGAATATTTCAAAGTTTTTTAAAGGAATTACACAGCCATGTGAGAGTTCAGCCCCTAAAAACCTCATGCCACCTGCTGACCCTCCAAAGTTTTAGTAAAGGCAAATTATATGGTTATATTTGTTAAGCAAAACAGCTTTATACATAATGCATATTTTTATTTAAGTAATAATTCCTTCTTTTTTTTAAAGGCTTTTGCCAATAAGATTGTGCTGTTAGGAGACAGACAGTGAAAACAAAAATGAGAAATCTCCCCTCATGTGATGGCCATGTTGTAATCCCTTCTCTTCCATTCTCCTGTGGTGATTTTGGGTACCCAAACACACATGACACACCTGATTTCCAAGCTTCCACGTTGAGAACTTCGGGACTCTGAATTATTGAATTCTGGTGAACATTTCTAGGTACTTTTTGACATTTGGGTAAAATATTTAGAAACATTATAAACTTAATTTATAAAAAATAAATAAATAAATTTTTCCATACTAGAAAAGAAAAAAAATGAAAGATATCAACACTATCTAACATATCAGGAAACTCCAAAAAGAAGGGCAAAGTAAACTAAAAGCTAGCAGAAACAAAGACATTAAAATTAGAATTAATATAAATAAAGGATATTCAAACCATATAGAGAATCAATGTAAATACGAGCTAGTTTTTTAACAACATCAAGAAGCTGACTAAACTTTAGATAGATCTTCCTAGAAAAGAGAGAGAAGATTCAAATCAGTAAACCAGATGTAGAAATAAAGACATTGTTCTTGACTATACAGAAGTAAAACCTTTATAGAACACAATAAATACTAAATAAAATTTAGCCATTAATCAATACCTACAATGTAAAAAATAGCCATTAATCTAAGATACTATTCATAATAGAAGGTTTCACTGCTGAAGATTAGATGTATACAATGATTGTTTTAAAAATGAATTTAAGAAAGTCATTTTCAGTTACTTTATAATATGAGAATATAAATGGTATATTTTTTACTCAAAATCCTAAAATTATGATATAGGCTGATGAGATAGAATGTTAGATTTTATTTGGAACCTCTTCTAGTTTTAAAAGCTTTCAGGAGTTCTTATCAGGCCTTAACAGAATAATGTAGCAGTTGGGCCCAAAGATGCAGTTTTTTATTGAGGCTTATATGTAACTGGTTATATGAATATATAAATACTGAAGAAATCCCTTCACTATTCAAAACCAAGCAGACTTACCTGTGCTTTATTTTTTGTTCATTAACCCATTAAAGATGAGCATTGAAAACAAGGTACTAATGTCTATTGTCTACTTTTGGTCTTAACTATGCCAATCCAATTAGAATTCTTGTACCTGAAATGCTGCCTTTCACTTATTGAAAGACATTTTAGTGTGGTGTGAGTACACTATCAAATAAAGAATAGTTTACTATCAAATATAGAACATTTACATACTTTATAAATTATTTGTAAGATCAGATGTTTTTGAAAATCAGCATGTTGAGATTTATTATCAATTTAAATGTTACCTTTGAATACTTTTTAAAAAGAATTATTTATTTAATTTTAATTATCATGATTTTCTTTTTATTTTAAAATTTAACCAGAACAAGAGAGAGAGAAAGCAACCCACCAGGTCACCTGAATTATAGTTAGTCATGAGGAAGTCCAGTGTCTTAACCAACATGCCACATGCTGGCTCTTGAATTCTTCATTATCTAAGTCAAAGTAAGTTTATTTCATAATTATCTTCAGACAACTGTTTAAAAATCACATAAGAACTAGAATTTCAGTATATGTGTTATTGGTAGTGGTGCTTTTGCCAACTTATTAAAAGGATTAAGCAAAAAAAAGGATTAAGCTAAATGAAATATGCTATCAGCATAGATTTATAAAATATAAGACTTAAAAATAAGTAAAAGCCAAATGACAATTTAAAAAAATGAGTGAAGAAAGGAGAAAGAAAGAAATTGAAAAAGAAATGAAAGAGAAACAAAATATTTCAAGAGCCATGTCCAAACACAAGAGACAAAGATCAGTCCAGGGATGCCTTCCAGGGCTTCTTTTTCTACCTAACGGTGTTCCAGCCTCCATAAGGAGACTTAGGGACTTGTGAGACTCACTTAATAATGGGAACGCTTGCAGGATCATGACCCAGGAATTCTATCCAGGCCTCCCTGACCTCCCAGGCCTTTGATGACCTTCTGGTGGGGCACAGCCCTGCTCCTCCACAGCCACATCAGGAGGAGGAACAGTGGTCATGTTCAAGGGACTCGCAGGGAACTTTCTGGGTAGTCTGATAACAGGCACTGTTCCAAGCTATTGACTCAAAATATAGTTAGTCAGGGTTTTTTGTTTTTAATTTTTGTTATAGGGCATGTGCACTTGTCATTGGAGAGAGGCAGAGAGAGAGAATGAGAAAGCACCCATTAAGGGATATGGGCAAGCTACAATCACTTCTTCATTTTTCTCTTTGTACTATTTCAGTACGCATGCACACATATGCATTGCATTTTGCAAAACTATCCAGTCATGCAGTTTACCATGTAGGACCCAGCACCTGCTAACTCAGCACTATTTTTAAAAATTGTTTTAAGGGACCAGCAGTTAGTGTAATGGCTATGTCACTGGACTCCCCTGTAGTTGACCAAGGTTTGCATCCCGGACCTGGTGGCTTAAAACTCACGCCAGACGTGTTTGCATGCCTGCCCAAGATCCCGAGAGGAGAATGGAGGAGAAGGGATTATGGCGTAACCATCCTCCCTGGGGGATGATTTCTTGCTTTCTGTCTCTCTGTCTCTCTCTGTCTGTCTGGTGAGCACACGCACCCTATAGCAGAAACCTCTCAAAAAATTTGTTTTAAAATAGACACCAGATGGTGTTGTGGTTAAGGCACTGGACTCCTGCATAACAAATTATGGCTCAAATTCTGGACTCAGCAACTTATAAATTACATTGAGCATGTGTGTGTGTGTGTGTGTGTGTGTGTGTCTGTGTGTGAGTATGCATGTGTGTGTGCCCAAAATTCTTAGAGAAGAATGGGGAAGAAATTGTGGTAAGGCTAGGCCCCTGAGGGATGATTTCTCACTTTTTCTGTCTCTGTTTCTGTCTCTTTGGTGAGCACATGTGCATTATGGCAACCTCTCCCCCCCAAAACCACAAGACACTTCAAAGTTTATTCTTTTCATGGGTAAAAGACACAAAAAGAGAACTAAAGAAACTCAGAGAGAACTCCCCAAAGCATCTCAACACATTATCTACCCCCAGCCTCATCCAGCCCCACATTGTGGGTACAGTATGCTCAGCACACTCAGAGAGGTCTTGAGATGTAAACTCTAAACCTTTCCATGTAAGTTAACCTTGCAATGTATCATGTTTTATCACTTGGCATTTGTTATTTTTTGCCTCATAGAAAATCGTCATTCTAACTAGGATAAAGTGGAAGCTCAATGTAGTTTGGATTTATATTTTGTTGGTAATTAGTGATAGCGAACAATTTTTTTTCCATGTACTTGACTATTGTATGTCTTCTTTAGAAATGTTCATACATGTCTTGATTTAAATCTGTAATCAGGGATTTTTTTTTTTAATTTTTTGATTTTGGGTTTATTGACTTTCTTATATACCCGAAGTATTAACCCTTCACTAGATGAATAGATTGAAAATACATTAACCCTCTCTTGAAGCATGTCTGTTTACCCTGTTGATTATTTGCTATGCAGAATCATTTTAGTTTGTTATAATATCAATTGAAATTTTTTGTTTTTGTTGTCTTTGATTTTCAGGTCTTTAAAAATCTGTGCCCAGATCAATACCTGAGGCATTTCCCCTACTTTTCTTATGTAGTCCTATTTTGTGTCTTCATTAAAGTTCTTACTCTTTCTAACGTGGATAGTCACTATATCAAGAACCATTTATTGAACTACTGTCCTTTTCTCAATCTATGTTCTTGGAATCATTTTTAAATTTCAGTGGCCAACAGGAAGTGTAGTAGTGGAGAGCACTGGACTCCCACATGATGGACAGCAGTTTGAGTCCCAGAAGTGGGGACATGCTTTCTCACTCTCCCTCACTCTCTGGTCAAATTAAAATAAATTATGGTCATCAAAATAATAAAGTTAAATAAAGCAAGACCTTTCTAGAACAGAGAGAGAAGATACAATCAATAAATCAGATATGGAAATAAAGACATTATTCTTGACTATATAGAAGTAAAAAGCTTTCTAAGAGAACACAATAAATACTAATTAATAAAATGTAACTATTAATCAATACCCACAATGTAAGAAATACCCATTAATCTAAGATACCAATCATAGTTGAAAGTATGACTGTCAAAACTTGGATGCATACACTGTTTTAAATATAAATTTAATAAGACAGTCATTTTCAATTACTTTATAAGAATATAAAATTTGTACCTTTCTAGTTCAAAACTGTAAAATTGTGATACAGTCTTATGATTTAAACATTATATTTTATTTGTAGCCTCTTCTGTTTTTTAAAGTTTTCCAGGAATTCTTATCAGGCCTTATCAGAATAATATAGCACTTGGGCACAAAAATGCAGCCTAGGAGCCCTGCACTGGAGGCCAAAATGGAGAAGACCTCGATGGCCACCATGAACTTCCCCTTGGTGCTGTGATAGACGGGGACAAATGTGATCCAGACACTGCAAAACACCAGCATGCTAAATGTAAGGAGCTTGGCTTCATTGAATGTGTCAGGCAGGTTCCTGGCCAGGAAAGCCACAGTGAAACTCCCCAGAGCCAAGAAGCCGAGGTAGCCCATGACACAGTAGAAGGCAGTGACTGAGCCCTTCTTGCACACGATGATGAGGTTTCTGGGCTCAGAGTGTGAGTCTATGTCAATGAAAGGGGGAGAGGTTCCCAGCCAGATCCCACAGATAATCATTTGGATCAGGGAGCAAATGGGAATGACAGAGTTGGAAGCCCCTGAGAAGAGCAAACACCTCATTGTTCTTCCAGGCTTCATGGCCTTGAATGCTAGAATCACAGTAATGGTTTTGGCCAAAACAGTGGAAACAGCCACAGTGAACACAAGGCCAAATGCAACTTGTTGGAGAACACAGGTGGCTGCATTAGGATGGCCAATGAAGAGCAAGGAACAGAGGAAGCATGGCAGGAGAGAGATGAGCAGAGTAAAGCTGAGAGTCTGGTTGTTGGCCTTGACAATAGGAGTGTATCGGTGCTTCACAAAGACTCCCAAAACTGTAGCTGTGAGGAAAAAGCAGCACAGAGCTATACAGGCCATGGATGTCCCGAAAACATCCTCAAAAGCCAGGAATGTCACATGCTTAGGAAGGCAGTGAGTTCTTTCACTGTTTGGGTACTCTTGAGCTGGGGATTGGATACACTGCTTTGCATCTGGTGACAAAACAAAGATCCAGCAATTCAATTTCACAAATTGTTGTCATGTTAAAGCAAATGGTTACTTTCATGTAATTTTCCACAGATGAATCCCCAAGGTAATACCAAGATATACCAAATTAAAAGCCTGTGTTGACAACACTGGGAGAATTCTTTCAGTTTTAGGTGGCACCAAAGTGATTTAAAACTGGATTTCAGTGTCTAAAGATCTTGCTTGTTTGGCCCATCTTGTCACTCTGAATGATACTATCAATGATGAGAATTTATTTCAAATCTCTTCTCTACACTCTCCTCTGTTTTTCTTATAATGAACTTTATATTTCCATGGCTTATCATAGTTCTTCATCACAACAGACATGAATAGTTTTCTTTTTAGTATTCAGAAAACAAGAAATATCTTGTTCTCCTGGAATACCATAACTTCTATCTCTATCCTAATTTCTATTAATTTTTACTTGTATATAGCATGTCACTTTGTGTACCTACTTTTCTTATTGTACATTTTAATTTTTCTATCAATATTATCATAAATAGTCCTATGTAAATGTTGAAAACATGTTTAATTTTTAATTTTCTTGTAGAGGTTTTTGCCTTAGGGCATGTATGCTTGCCAGAGAGAAAGAGATAGACACTGTGAGAGAAAAAGTGAGAAATCATCCTCATGCTGCAGTCTCTTTTTCTCCATTCTCTTCCTAGAATCTTGGGCATGTACACACACCTGCTCGGCATGAGTTTCAAAGCACTGTGTTTGGGACTCGAACTGCATTTGGCCATGTTTGAATTCAACAATAAATGACTATGACAACTTCAGGTCCCAGAAAACTGTTTTAAAACATTTAAATATTTAATGGATTTTGATTACTCCTGTATAGCTGTTGTTTGAGGAATTGGTATTATAATTACATGATAGAAAGATGGAATGTTCCCTTTTGAAAAAGCAATATAATACACTGTAAAGTTACATATAATCCAATGTAATATTAAGAAGATTATGATGATAAGATAAATAAATAAATAAATAAATAAAAAGAAAAAAAAGAAAGATGGAATGTTCTTTTTGAGGTATCCATTTATACACATTTGAAAGCACAGTTTATAAAACTTTTTTTTTTCTTTTTGAGAACCTGGTAATATTTTTTGCCTTTATACATTTTGTGTATTCTGTTGGACATACTCACTTCTATTGTTATGTAGCAGGAAAGCAGCCACAGAGATTATGGAAATTAATAAGTATGTCTACATTTTAATTACTTTGACTTTTTTTAGAAAAATAGGTGGTGTGTTTAATATTTACTCAAGTATTTATTTACTTTTGGTAATACTAGGGCAATATTAATGGTCTGTTGAAAAAGTCATGACACATTTTTCCATAGTAAGAGAAAAAAACTAAAAATACATCGTGACTCTTACAACCCAATATCATCTCAAAGAATTACAGTGGGGGTCAGCAGGTGTCATGGTAGTTAAGATCCTAGTGTGGGAAGATGATGGGAGGAGAGTCTGAGGAAAGACATTAAGGAGAAAAACAAAGAGGCAAGACATTTCCAGGGCATAGAAATTGATTATTATCTGCTGATAATAACATATAAGGCATCTCTAACTGGACTGGTGAGAAATGTATTCATGTTGGGAAATTCACTTTACAAGTAATGTATAGTGATTGAATGTATAAAAGAAATTAAAATAATACAAAAAAAGTCCTAGGCTCCCACAAGACTTATTGCAGTTTGAGTCTCAGACATGGTAACTTGCTTTCTCACTTTCACTTCCTAAATCTCTCTGGTGACTGTGCATGCCTTATAGCAAATTTTAATAATAGTAATGATGAAATGAACAGTTCTTAGAAAAAAAGAATTAGAGTGATAACTAATCACATTTTTTTCTTGTATTACCTATTTTTATTCTAAAAGTCATCAAATACTACAGACATTTGTCTCAGGAATAGGTTTAGCACCCACATGAATGTGTTTATCTTCTTCTGTGTCCCAAATCCTTTTCCTTTTCATATTCATTTTTTTCTTTTTCTTTGTTAATATATTTATTTAATTTTATTTATTATTAATTTTAAAATTTGCTCTAGGGCATTTGTGTTCAGCATTGAAAGACGGAGACAGAAAGAGAGAGGGAAGTGGAAAAGCAAGTGGCCAGGTCTGGGATTCAAATCATGGTCCAGTGAAAGTGAGAAAACAAGCCATGCAGTCCAAGACTTGAACCACAGTCAGTCATGCAGCAGTCCAGCACCCTTAGCCACCATGCCACATGCTGGCTCCATATTATTCAAGTAAAAAAAATTGCTGGGAGGCACATTCTCTCACTAGAGAGAGACACCCAGAGAAAGTAAGAACTTCAGACAACACCACCTCTGTAAATAATTATGTCACAATTCCTTCTACACCATATTTTCCCCTTATCATTATTTTGCACAATATATGAACTCCTGGTGTATTTTCCAACTCATGTGGTTGAGGATTCAAGTCACAATATGGGTCTTGTGAGATTCAGTCACCTTAACCATCATGCCATGAGCTGTCTCCATACCTCTTTTTTTAATTTCTTGTTTTACACACTCATTTGATTTTGCAATTCATTCACAAGAAAATAAACATTTTTTCCTTGGTATATTTTAACCTAAATATAAATATTAATTTTTACTACTAACAAAAATCAAAATAATTTCTACTGTTAGAATGCCTGAAATTGAATGATACTTATGATAGAATTCAAACCATATTTATTTCTTATATATTGGAAAAATAGAAGCATAATTTCTTTAATTTTCCATATTTTACAATTGCCAGTACTACATTTTATTTTGATAATTGTTTGATTTTATATTTTGTATGACAGCAAATTTCAAGATGCCTAAGTGTAAAATTGATTAGAATGTTGAGTCTTCAAGCTTTAAACTATGTTTCTTTTATTTCCTGCAATATAATTCAAAGTCTGTTACTGTGATATTAGTCAATTCTTTGTTCTTAATTGCATAGGTGTATTTGAGCATGGTTGTAAAAGTTTAGAATATTTTGGGATCAGCTTTTGGCATAATGGCTATGTTTCTGGTCTCTCATTCAGTTGATGGCAGTTTGAGTCCCAGCCCTGGTGACTTAAACTCATGCCAGGAGCATGTGTGTGTGTGTGTGCCCAAGATCCGAAGGGAAGAATGGAGTAGAAGAGATTGTGGCATGACCATCTCCCCTGGGGAAGGTAATTTCTCACTTTCCATCTTTCCTTTTTTCTCTGTCTTTCTGGCGAGCACACGCACCCTATAGCAAAACAAACAAACAAACAAACAAACAAAAACGAACAAAAAACCTCTAAAAAAGTTTAAAATATTTTTATAATAATTTATCTGCTACCTCTCAAAAAGTTTAAAATATTTTTATAATAATTTATCTGCTATTATGTTGTGCTTATCATCTGGGTATAAAAGTCAGATTCAAAATTTAAGACACCCACAGTTCACCTTGTTAATGACACATCTCGCATTTCATGACTAATGTGCTCCAGTATGAGATTTAAGATTGACACTGTCTTACCCAGCAACAAAGTGCAAGGGTGCCCATTGTAAATCATTTCAGAGTTAAGCCTAATTGAATGAGGATGGCCAGATAACAGCTTACACAAAATATGGTAGTAATAGTGTTTATAAAATAAATATACCAAAACAATGATTATGTAAATTAAGAACAGTGGTGCTCTATGATTCATTTTTCTCTCTCCCCGCATGTGTGTGTGTGTGTGTGTGTGAGTGTGTGTGTGTGAAAGAGATAGACAGAGAGAGAGAGAGCTTCCAGAGGAATAGAGCAAATGTGTTCAGCAGAGAGACAGAAAGTGAGAAATCACCTTCCAGAGGAGATGGCCTTACCACAATCTCTTCTTTTATTTTCTGCTCTTGAGATCTTGGGCACAAATGCACATGCACCTGGAATGACTCAAGATTCAGGATTGGAAATTAAACTGCAGTCAGCCACATGGGACAGTGTCTTCACCACCACATCACCTTCTGGCCCCCATGTTTTGTTTCTAATAGTAACAGTTTTATTTTTATTGAGCAATAGTAGGGACTAAGAATTTACTTATATATTTCATACTTGTTTGATTTGAAATGTCTGACTCCTATTTGTTATTAATTTTTGACCAGAGAGAGGCAAAGAGAGAGAAAGGGAAAGTGAGAAAACAAGCCACCAGGTCCAGTACTTGAACCACAGTCAACCATATAGGAATCCAGCTCCTTAATCACCATGCCACCTGCTGGCCCCCATAGATAGATAATTTAAAATGCTACTGTTGTGCTATGTTCACAGTAAGGATTTTTTTTTTCGGAATCACTAGCCAAAAAATAATAATAATAATAATAATTAAGAGAGATATTGTTGTAGGGTGTGTACTCTCACTGGAGAGACAGAGACAGAAAGTGAGAAATCACCCCCCAGGGAGGATGGAAAAGCTGCAATCCATTCCTTATTGTCTTCTCAGGGTTTGACACAACCATGCACATATGCAGGACATGAGTTTTAAGTCTCTGGTTCCAGGATTCAAAACTGCAGTCAGCCATGTGGGAGTCCAGAACTTAACCACTATGCTACTTGTTGGCTACCCTTACAAAGACTTATAATGAAGAACTAATATGCTTCTCTTTGTTCTTTATGTATTATTTGCCAAATATCTCCAACATACCTAATTACTATACCCCATACAATCTAAAATAATCCCTTGTGTCATTCTTTTTCTTTTATGTAATCACTTTCTTCAAATCAATCTCAATGCAAGTTTTATAAAGTAAATATTCTGAAAAGCTGTGTTCCTAAGAACATTTATACTAGGTCCTCATATCTGATTGTGTAGAAAATTTTGGGATCTAGATTTGAAAATATCTAATGTGATTTGTAGGTACACGATAAAAAGTTAACTTAAATCTCATGTGCTAGCAGAATGATAAGAATGTGGTTAATTCACTTCTGGACTCTGACATTAGTAGAGCACTGCTTTTTTATATATTAACACAATACATGTGTTATATAAATCTTTTTTAAAAAGATTCTTGCCTTAGCGTGTGTGCACTTGTGAGAGAGAAAGAAAGAAAGAAACAGAGACATTGAGAGAGAAAGTGAAAAATTAGCCCACAGTGAGAACAGCCACATCACAATCCATTCTCCTCCCAGGATGTGGGGCATGCATGCACATGCACTCAGCATGAGGTTCTAGACAGCAGTTCCAAGACTCAAACTGTAGTCAGTCATGTGAGAGTCCAACAACATAATCGCTATGCCATCTGCTGGCCTCAAGGGAAGCCAGAATCTTACCAAAATTTTCAAATTAGAAAAAAAGTGGGGATAGAATTCTCTTCTCTGTGGTGATTTTTGGATGGAAAAATAAAATCAGAGATAAGTCTGGCAGGTGGTGGGGTGGGTAGGGCACTGGATTCTCATATGGCAGACTGTGGTTTGATCCCTGGATTCATTGACTGGCTTTCACATTCTGCCTCTCTCGTCAAATTGAAGAAGGCTAATAATAAATAACAAATTAAATAAATAATCTTTAAAATATGGTATGCAACATAAGAGGAAATGTCAATGGTATCTACAAAAACATGAATGGTATTTTAATCTGTACTCTCCTTGTGTTTATAGAATATCAATATATGGAGAACTTTATTGACAAATGATAGAGGAATTTTTTTAAACACACGCAAACACACACACACACACACACACACACTTTCACATACATTTAGACGTATATATGAAAGAGTCATGTGCTCTACAAAGATAGAAGACAGTTCAGTGACAGAAAGCATACATGATAGTGATCCCATAAGATAATAGGTTAGACCATATAAATTTCATATGCAATGTTCAATATCATCTAGGTTTGTGTAAGCACAATCTATTATGTTCACATAGTAACAAACTTTCCTAAAAATTCATTTAATTGGGGACCAGCAGATGACGCACTGTTTGTGTTGTTGGACTCCCAAATGCCTAAGTGCAGTTTGAGTCCCAGATCTAACAACTTGAATCTTACTGGGTGAATGTGCATGTGAACTCAAAATATTGAGAAGAGAATGGAGGAAAAGGGATTGTGGCATGGCCATCTCCCCAGGGTGTAATTTCTAGCTTTTTCATCTCTTTGTTTCTCTGGCAAGCACACATGCCCTACTGCAAAAATCTATCTAAAATAAAAATTAAATTAAATTAAATTAAAAATGCATTTATCTCATTATACAATGTTTAACTATGTATGAATATCCACTACCACTTTGATTTTAATTGGACTGCTGTTTAAACAAGCATAAGAAAACAAATCAGGAGACCAGCAGTTAGCGTAATGGCTATGTTGCTGGACTCCCATGTAGTCGATTGCAGTTTGAGTCCCAGACCTAGTGGCTTATACTCACACCAGGCTCATGTGCGTGCATGCCCAAGATCCTAAGAGGAGAATGGAG
>NW_006207285.1:36327-41856 GCF_000334495.1 Tupaia belangeri chinensis
AATGGATGTAAGGAAAATCATATAATATAAATTCAGGATTAAAAAGGCATATTTAAAAAAATAATTTGTATTTTCACTGAGGCATGAGTTTAATTAACTTTTCTTTACGTGTCTGCCGTAGGTCATTTGCTTTCACCAGAGAGAGATACAAACAAAAAAAACAATATGTGAGAAATTAATCCTCAAGAGGTTGGTCATGCCTTAAACCCTTTTCCCCCATTATCCTCTCAGGATTTTAGGCATACATGCACATACACATGCCAGGCATAATTTTCAAGTCACCAGGTCCAGGACACAAAAACATGGTTGGCCATATGAGAACTCAGCTTCTTTTCCACTACAGCTCCTGCTGGCCCCGTGAAAAGAAAACTGAATGCTAAATTAGTGTGGGAAGTGAATGGGAGAAGGAGGAAAATGTGAGAAGAGACATTAAGAGAAAAATAGAAAGGCAAGACATTTATGGGACACAGAAATAAATTATTATTTGTTGATGATAACATGCATAGTATCCCCAACTGGATTGGTGTGAAATGTATTCATGATGGAAAGTTCACTTTACAAACTAAGTATAGTGATTTAATGTATAAAAGAAAGTAAAACCAAATAAAATACATGAATGTCAGCACTCTATAGTAGAAATTGAAAGATTGGAAAGTATAGTAGCATGGAGTGCAACTGTAGATACTACAGATAGTAAGGATAGGGACAATATGAGGGTGGGTATTAGGGGAGGGAGGGAAACAGAGGAATAAGAAATACATATAACTGACACAAAAATAAAAAGCTATTTGCTGATAATGTATATGGTAATGTCTTTGTCTTGTCTGATATGCACTGTATTCATGCTGGGAAAAGTCATGTTGTACAATATAAAAGGTATAGTGATTAAATGTAAATAAAAATAAAAAATGAAAATATTGAAAAACAAAAACAAAAACAGCACACAAAAAAGGGTAGTCACACAATTTCATTTCAGGATTCTGTTCAGATACCTCTGTATATATTTAACACTGAAATGCCATCGTACCTCCTTGAAAGTAACAGGCCATTTTATCATGTCTTCATTGATGACCAAGCCTTGATCATGGGTGCTCCTGTAGACAAAATCTCCTACTTTAACCAACAGCAAACTGTGATTAGAAAATCTCACAAGATTGTGGATATCATACTGTGTTGTTTTTCTTTTTTCATCCAGGGGCTTGTTGTACATAATGCTGTTTATCAAGTGGCTTTTCCTCAGAAATGGATGAAGCTAGATTAAAGGCAGGATTTACAAATTAGGACTGCATTAAATGTAGAGCTGGACAGTCAAAGTAATCCTTCTATTTTATCATCTCAACGTTTTTTTGAAGGAGCTCAATATGGATTGAGTTGTCACCAGTTCTGTAGTCATGTGATATGTACTCTCTCTCTCTCTCTCTTTTTTTCTAAAACCAATGGAGGAGTGGTTGTAGTTCATAAGAAAAATTCTAGGATGTTTCCCAAAGAGCAGTTTGTACATGGACTTCCATAAAACTCAAGCTAACAAAAACTGGCTTGGACTAATTAGAGGCTAAACTTGGTCATTTATAAAGGGCACACATGGGTCCAGCCAGTGAATGGTATGATTAAAGTGGCTGAATCACACATCACTAAGTGAGCATCTTGGTTCCTATACCTGCAGCTGACAAAACACACTGGATGGGGCCAACAGGTGGTGTGGTGGTAAAGGCATTGGACTCTCTCATGGATGACTATGGTTTAAGTTCTGGACTTGATGGCTTGTTTTCTGATTCTCCTTTTTTCTTTCTCTCTGTCTCTCTCTGATCAAATTAAAAATAAATAAATAAATAAAACAAAATAATTATTTTAAAAGAAAGCAAAACACTTGGACATATATTGGTTCATGTCCCAAATTCCAGATAAAAACAAAGATGGAGGAAGGATTCCATCATGACAATTCCCCATGGATGGTGATTTCTCACTTCCCCTCTGTGTCTTTCCTTAACCAAATGCCTATGGCACCTGTTGGTCCCTTGTAGGAAAAACTTTTAAAAGGCACTATATGTATGAAAAAATTTAGACTCTTGATACTGGTAGGAGTAGTATAAAGGTATACAGTTCTTGAAGTTTATCCAAAAATTGACATTAAATATGTGCAATTTTTGGATACTATTTGCATCTCAATAAAACTTAAAAATAACAAACCTGTTTTGTTCTTTATCTTTATTTTGGACTTCTTTGGGTACAAATGTTATTGTCATGTGACATAAAAAGAAATAATTTGTAACAAATATATAAATTTAAAACTTTTAAATCCTTTTTTATTTAGAGATTTTTGCTATAGGGCATGTGCTCTTGCCAGAAAGAGAGAGACAATAAATTGCCCACAGGAGGGATAGCCGTGCCAGAATACCGTCTCCTTCATTCTCCTCTTGGGATTTGAGGCATGCATGCACACACCACTGGAATGAGTATTAAGCTCCCAAGTCTGATATTTGAAGTTCTGAGACTTGATGAACATAAAAATTATGCCATCTGTGGTTCCTAAACTTTTAAATTCTAAAGAGGTTTTTACTCCTGGTGGGCAAGTAAACTTCACAGAGAGACATAGAATATCAAAGATGAGAGAAGAAGTGGCCCCATGGGTAATGAGTTGCAATCTCTTCTTCATTTCTCCTTAATTTTGCGATTTGGGGAATGCATGCATGCACATGTGCCAGACATATTTTTGAGGCTCAAAGTTTTGGACTTGGGCCACATGGAATTTAGCTGCCTTATTCAGTAGATCATAGATCCATCCCACTAAAGAGTTAGCATTTGAATAATTATTTATTTAATTTGATCTATTATCATTATTATTAAATTTTTTTGGAGAGATTTTTTTGCTACAGGGCATGTGCACTCGCCAGACAGGCAGACAGAGACAAAGACACAGAAAGTGAGAATTCACCCCCCGCGGGGGATGACCATGCCACAATTTATTCTCCTACATTCTCTTGGGATCTTGGGCAAGCAAGCACATGTGCCCGGCGTGAGTTTAATCTACCAGGTCCAGGATTCGAACCGCAGTTGACTACACAGGAGTTCAGTGACACAGTCATTACACTAACTGTTGGTCCCTATTATCATTATTTTTAATTTGCAATAGGGCATTGGTGCTGATGAGAGAAAGACAGAGAGAGAGAGAGAGAGAGAGAGAGAGAAGGAAAATGAGAAATCAAACTGTCAGGCCCAGGACTCAAACCACTCGGCCATGTGGGAGTTTAGAGATTTAACCACCATATCATTTGTAGGCCTCACTAAGAAGATTTTTAATAAAACATGTTAGACTTTTATTTTTAAATTTATGACATTCTTTTACAGAAAATAACTTTTATTGCTCATACAACTGTTCTTTCAGTCTTTACATTTTTTTTTTGAGAGGTTTTTGCTATAGGGTACATGCACTCGCCAAAAGACAGAGAAAGACAAAAAATTGAGAAATCACACCCCCCCAGGGGGTATGCCAAGCTGTAATTTCTTCTCCTTCATTCTCCTCTCAGGATCTTGGGCACAGATGCACACTCACCCAGCATGAGTTTAAGCCACCAGGTTAGGGACTCAACCCCAGTCTACTACATGGAAGTCCAGCAACATAGCAATTATGTCAACTGCTGACACCCAGTCTTTACATTTTTAAAATGGAAGCACTCTCATCTTTAACATATCTAGGTAGCCATTTGACAAAACTACTTGCTTTTCCAAGAGTCAACCTCTAACTTTTTCAAAGAGCAAATCAGATGTTGTTATTGTTAGTACAGTAGAATTCAAACGGAAACTAAATTTCTTTTCTTTATTTTTGTGTATGTATATTATATTTACTTGTCTTTCTCAACAAATTTGTCTAATTTATTGTCTCTTTGATAAAGATGTTTTACACGTAATTAATGAACTTGCTTACATTCTTTCTTTATTTTATTTTATTAATTAATTTTTTTTAGGTGTTCTATATGGCGTTTGTACCACCAAAGAGAGACTGAGAACAAGAGAGAGAGGTCCAGGATTCAAAAACACAGTCAACTATTTGAGAGTCCAGTGCCTTAACCATGATGCCACCTGCTGATTCCATGATTTAGTGTTTCTTTAAAATACAAACTTATTTATAAACCAAATAGGATATCCTGAGACTATATGCATCAAAAATGTTTCAGTGTTTTCAAACTGGATCACTGTTCCTTCTTCCATGATTTTTGAAGACAGTATAAGAAAAATTAAAATTAATTCTGTTATGATTAAGACAGACACAATAAATAACTGTAGACACCTGTAGGTCATCCATGCCAGTAAAAGAGCACAATGCTCAGATGCTCCCCAAATGGTCATTTTGACTCTACAATATTCTAACATTTCTTCCAATATTTTGTCCATCTTAATCTGTTCATTCTAAATTATGTTAACATTGTGACTACTTTCCATACTTTCTCTTCCCATCATTTTATAAAACCAAGGACAGGGAAAGACATGGTGAAGTCGAGGGGACAGAGAGGAGAAAGAGGGTGATGGGAAGAAGCCAGCCTACAAGGACAATTCACAGAGGAAAACAGAGTGGATAAATCATGTACAATAACTAATGGAGAACTCGCTTTTGACAAAAAGGTTTATTCTCTCTATATAATTATTTTCAGTCCCACAAAAAAATATGCCTAAGCAGATGGTTTGGTGGTTAGGGTGACTGATTTTCCACATGACCTACCACAGTTCGAGTTCTGGATCTTGAGGTTTGAAAACCATGCCAGGCATGTGTGTAAGCATGCCCAAAAACCCGAGAGGAGTCTAGAGAAGGGATTGTATGTAGCATGGCCATTTCCCTAGAAGGTGATTTTCACTTTTCTTCTGTCTTTCTCCTTTCTGGTAAGTACACTTCCTCTAAAGGAAAAAGCTAAATACAAAATATAAAAAAAATTAAAAATTAAAAAAAAACCACTTCAGGGTCAGAGGTGATTTGATGGTTAAGGAACACTCCCATATGATTGACCATGGTTTGAATCTCAGACCTGTAATGTGGAAATTTATGCCAGGAATGAGTGTATGCCTAGTGCCCAAATCACAGGAAGAGAATGGAGCAGGAAGGATTGTGGTGTGGCCATACCCCCAGGAGAATAATTTCTCTTTCTCTCTCAATATGTCTCTCTGGTGAGAGCACATGACCTATGGCAGAAATAATTTTTAAAAAAATATGTAAAAGAAAATGCCTCCAAATATCATCAGGTGCTTGTGAAGAATATTTACCTGCGGCTTCCCCTGCAGATCCCATTTCTATTTTTTGCAGAAGTATCTTATAAAAAACTTCGGCCACCACATGCACAGCATGATAGATAAAGTAGCTGGGGTCAGATATTGTCATCATGTCAAAACTAAATGGTAGAAACTCTATGGAAGAATTTGGTCGGCAGTCTCTAAGTTTGCTACATAGTGGCCCAGCAAGGGAGCAATTAAAAAAGAGAACCCAGAATCTATTGAAATAAAAATCTTCTTGGTATTGGAAAGGGTTGACTGTCTTGAGAAATT
>NW_006207285.1:45880-53983 GCF_000334495.1 Tupaia belangeri chinensis
TCTCCTTCATTCTCCTCTTGGGATTTGAGGCATGCATGCACACACCACTGGAATGAGTATTAAGCTCCCAAGTCTGATATTTGAAGTTCTGAGACTTGATGAACATAAAAATTATGCCATCTGTGGTTCCTAAACTTTTAAATTCTAAAGAGGTTTTTACTCCTGGTGGGCAAGTAAACTTCACAGAGAGACATAGAATATCAAAGATGAGAGAAGAAGTGGCCCCATGGGGAATGAGTTGCAATCTCTTCTTCATTTCTCCTTAATTTTGCGATTTGGGGAATGCATGCATGCACATGTGCCAGACATATTTTTGAGACTCAAAGTTTTGGACTTGGGCCACATGGAATTTAGCTGCCTTATTCAGTAGATCATAGATCCATCCCACTAAAGAGTTAGCATTTGAATAATTATTTATTTAATTTGATCTATTATCATTATTATTACATTTTTTTGGAGAGATTTTTTTGCTACAGGGCATGTGCACTCGCCAGACAGGCAGACAGAGACAAAGACACAGAAAGTGAGAATTCACCCCCCGTGGGGGATGACCATGCCACAATTTATTCTCCTCCATTCTCTTGGGATCTTGGGCAAGCAAGCACATGTGCCCGGCGTGAGTTTAATCTACCAGGCCCGGGATTCGAACTGCAGTTGACTACACAGGAGTTCAGTGACACAGTCATTACACTAACTGTTGGTCCCTATTATCATTATTTTTAATTTGCAATAGGGCATTGGTGCTGATGAGAGAAAGACAGAGAGAGAGAGAGAGAGAGAGAGAGAGAAGGAAAATGAGAAATCAAACTGTCAGGCCCAGGACTCAAACCACTCGGCCATGTGGGAGTTTAGAGATTTAACCACCATATCATTTGTAGGCCTCACTCAGAAGATTTTTAATAAAACATGTTAGACTTTTATTTTTAAATTTATGACATTCTTTTACAGAAAATAACTTTTATTGCTCATACAACTGTTCTTTCAGTCTTTACATTTTTTTTTTTTTGAGAGGTTTTTGCTATAGGGTACATGCACTCGCCAAAAGACAGAGAAAGACAAAAAATTGAGAAATCACACCCCCCCAGGGGGTATGCCAAGCTGTAATTTCTTCTCCTTCATTCTCCTCTCAGGATCTTGGGCACAGATGCACACTCACCCAGCATGAGTTTAAGCCACCAGGTTAGGGACTCAACCCCAGTCTACTACATGGAAGTCCAGCAACATAGCAATTATGTCAACTGCTGACACCCAATCTTTACATTTTTAAAATGGAAGCACTCTCATCTTTAACATATCTAGGTAGCCATTTGACAAAACTACTTGCTTTTCCAAAAGTCAACCTCTAACTTTTTCAAAGAGCAAATCAGATGTTGTTATTGTTAGTACAGTAGAATTCAAATGGAAACTAAATTTCTTTTCTTTATTTTTATGTATGTATATTATATTTACTTGTCTTTCTCAACAAATTTGTCTAATTTATTGTCTCTTTGATAAAGATGTTTTACACGTAATTAATGAACTTGCTTACATTCTTTCTTTATTTTATTTTATTAATTAATTTTTTAGGTGTTCTATATGGCGTTTGTACCACCAAAGAGAGACTGAGAACAAGAGAGAGAGGTCCAGGATTCAAAAACACAGTCAACTATTTGAGAGTCCAGTGCCTTAACCATGATGCCACCTGCTGATTCCATGATTTAGTGTTTCTTTAAAATACAAACTTATTTATAAACCAAATAGGATATCCTGAGACTATATGCATCAAAAATGTTTCAGTGTTTTCAAACTGGATCACTGTTCCTTCTTCCATGATTTTTGAAGACAGTATAAGAAAAATTAAAATTAATTCTGTTATGATTAAGACAGACACAATAAATAACTGTAGACACCTGTAGGTCATCCATGCCAGTAAAAGAGCACAATGCTCAGATGCTCCCCAAATGGTCATTTTGACTCTACAATATTCTAACATTTCTTCCAATATTTTGTCCATCTTAATCTGTTCATTCTAAATTATGTTAAGGTTATATTGTGACTACTTTCCATACTTTCTCTTCCCATCATTTTATAAAATCAAGGACAGGGAAAGACATGGTGAAGTCTAAGGGACAGAGATGAGAAAGAGGGTGATGGGAAGTAGCCAGCCTACAAGGACAATTCACAGAGAAAACACAGAGTGGATCAATCACGTATAACTAATGGAGAACTCGCTTTTGACAAAAAGGTTTATTCTCTCTATATAATTATTTTCAGTCCCACAAAAAAATATGCCTAAGCAGATGGTTTGGTGGTTAGGGTGACTGATTTTCCACATGACCTACCACAGTTCGAGTTCTGGATCTTGAGGTTTGAAAACCATGCCAGGCATGTGTGTAAGCATGCCCAAAAACCCGAGAGGAGTCTAGAGAAGGGATTGTATGTAGCATGGCCATTTCCCTAGAAGGTGATTTTCACTTTTCTTCTGTCTTTCTCCTTTCTGGTAAGTACACTTCCTCTAAAGGAAAAAGCTAAATACAAAATATAAAAAAATTAAAAATTAAAAAAAAAACACTTCAGGGTCAGAGGTGATTTGATGGTTAAGGAACACTCCCATATGATTGACCATGGTTTGAATCTCATACCTGTAATGTGGAAATTTATGCCAGGCATGAGTGTATGCCTAGTGCCAAATCACAGGAAGAGAATGGAGCAGAAAGGATTGTGGTGTGGCCATACTCCCAGGAAAATAATTTCTCTTTCTCTCTCAATATGTCTCTCTGGTGAGAGCACATGACCTATGGCAGAAATAATTTAAAAAAAAAGAAAAAAGAAAACGCCTCCAAATATCATCAGGTGCTTGTGAAGAATGTTTACCTGCCAGGGAAGGATAGGCTGGTCAGCTTCTCCTACAGATCCCATTTCTATTTTTTGCAGAAGTATCTTATAAAGAACTTGGGGCACCACATGCACAGCATGATAGATAAAGTAGCTGGGGTCAGATATTGTCATCATGTCAAAACTAAATGGTAGAAACTCTATGGAAGAATTTGGTCGGCAGTCTCTAAGTTTGCTACATAGTGGCCCAGCAAGGGAGCAATTAAAAAAGAGAACCCAGAATCTATTGAAATAAAAATCTTCTTGGTATTGGAAAGGGTTGACTGTCTTGAGAAATTTTTTAAAGCCAGGAATATTCCTTTCTGGTTTGAAAAAAAAAGGCTTCCATGGAAAGAGTATGGCATGTAACTTAAAATATGCAAAACATCTTCCAACTCTGAGAAGCGGAGGTTTCTTATGATCCATACCTTTCCCAAAATGAGTTTTGTCCCAATCCCAAGCTCAGTATACTCCCTTCATCACCATGTATTATATATACATTTGCAGATGAAACTTTGATCCTCTTTACAAGGAACTCACGATATAAGATGACGCCTTTTGTGGCAGGGAGCTTTTCTGTAAAGGCCACACAGATGTCTTTTTCTGTCATCTTTGCCTTTACATCCTGGAGGAACTGGTCCCCTTGCATATCATCAGATACATAGAGCGCCACCCACGTCCAGTCAAAATGCAGCAACAAGCAGATGATTCCATGAACCAGAGAGCTGTCCTTGGTGGCCATCTGATAAGCTGATGTAAATTGGTCTTTATCATTAAGGATGGGATCAAAAGGACCATATGTGACCTGAATAAAAAAATTTTAAAAACTTCATACTTTTTTTTTTATAAACAATGTTAAATACTAGGTTGGGGTTGTTTAACTAAAATTCAGAATTCTCAGGGGTTTTTGTTTATTTTTCAATTTTTATTAACATTAAGAGGTGGGGAGGGGTTATTTAAAAAACTTGCCTGTAAGGCAAATGAGTTAAAGACATTTTTATTTATTTATTTTTTAAATTAAGCTAGTCACCCTGATGTTTCTGTATGTGAGATGTAGATTCAATATTGAGCAAAATATGTGGCCTCCCAAGTACATCAGTCACCTATGTACAAGTGTCTTGTACACCATAAAACTGCAGGGAATCAGTTGACTAAAAATTAATTAGTATATGTTATGCATAATAAGCTTAAATTTACAAAGGTTTTCCCATGCAGGTATCTGATTCTGTTTCTAGAGAAGGGAAGAATCCTGATTAGCCATTTACCCATTGCATACTACACCAGAGCATTTCTGGGGGCTGGTTGGAGTTGCCAGTGGGCCAGAGAAGTCAGTGGGCACCTTTCTAAATGTTATTCAGTTGATTCACTTCACACACTAGTGTTTTTGTAAACCTAAAAATGGAAATGTTTTGCCTATTTGGTGACGTCAAAAGAGAATGCAAAAATTTTACTCTGACCTAGTTCTCCTTGCAGTTAGGGCCCCTCACCTTGGAAAGTGTGAATTGCTCTTCTTTTTAGTTAATAAGATGAACTGTATTTTGCATTTTGTGTACTTGTAAGTGAATGTAACATACCATCAATTTCCCTAGTTTGAGTATACAATTGTAACACTACACAGTGTACATATCCAGAACTGTGTGCATATTTTTAATGAACTTTTTTGCAATCACACTTGTAACTGTATGTGTATTATTAATGCATCTGTATATGCTTATACCTGAGCAACATTTTTTGCAATTCTTGTTTATATTACCTCTAAAAATGTGTGATTTTTATTTTGAAAAATAAAGTTCTTGAATCTGTCAAAAAATAAAAATCTGATTCTGAATTTAGTGTGATTAAAAAAAAATTTTCTCTTAAACAGGGAGGAGCTAGTTCTCTACCTGTTTAGACAATAGAATGGAATAGTCAGTGAAGAGATTGTTTGCTGTAGAAATGATTCTATTTTGTCAATATGATCATTAGAAGACTATTTTCAATCCAATTTTTTTTTTTTTGAGAAAGGACATGTGACTAGTACAGGTAACAATTTCACTTCCAGACCAAAGCATGAAAGAAAAGCTATAAGGTTCAATACATGCTTTATTGCCTACAGTGAGAACTGAGGAATGCATAAACTTTATAAAGATGGTGCAACAAGATGTTGGTGATTCTGAATTCCTGGGCTGATGTGACAATGTGGATCAGAGGCTTCCTTCCCTAGATGCCAAGTTTAAAATATTAATATCTGAGAAAAAGTTATGTATTGAGGTTTTCATACTGTATCTTATCAACACACCTTAAAATGTATTGTCTTAAAAACACAAGCATATAGCCTCTATGATATTTTTAAAATAAATTTTCTACAACATAATTATTCTATGCTAATGCTGTGTTTACCAGTAAAGTCTCCTGAAACTTTTGTAAGACAATTCCCTGGAAGAACCTCTGAAGTGGAGAGTTGTCATGCTGAGAGTAACTAGAAGTGCTTCCAAGGGATCCTCCTGCATGGATGTGAGGCAGAGCAGAGGGATCTGGTAAATCTCACCTGAGGGAACTGAGCCATTTTATGAGTTTGGAGGATCTCCAGTGCTGGAATATTATTTCTTTGTCCAAAGTGATAATGAATGCAAAGGTTTTTATATTTTTGTGTCTAATTGTCCTCTGAAAGTCCCCTAATATTGTCTTGTACTATGATAGGATGGTTCCCTATATTGTGTGTACTTTTTAGAAAGCATCTTTAAGAGAACCATCAATATTCCCATTACTGGGGTTTGGATGTCATGGCTATGGAAAGAAATATGTGTGAAACTTAACAAACCTTACTTCTTTTTTTATTTTTAATTTGTCATAGGGCTAATTAAATAATGTGTTCTTGCCACAAAGAGATAGAGGGATAGTGAGAAATCACCCTCATAGGGATGGTCATACCAATATTCCTTCTATGTTGGGATTTTGGGCATGCAAACACATATGCCCAGTGTGTTCTTCAGGATACCAAAATCAAGACTTGTGCCATCAGTCAGCCAAGTGAAATCTAGGCACATTAACCACCATATCACCAGCTGGCCTACTACTTTTTTTCTTTCTATTCCTTGTACTGTTAAAAGTCACATGACCCAGGAAAGAACCTGTCCCTTTTCCCCTCTGTTTAAGCAAATTGTGTTCAAATAACCAAGAGAAGTGCTGAGTATCTCTAGATGTATGTAAATCCAGCTTCCATGTTTTCTTTGCTCAGATGTAAGAGGATTACATTAGGACATATCTGATTCTCACTCCTTAACCTGACAGCCCTCTTACCTGTGGACTTTTGTAAAGCTCCAATAGAGATTCTCCTGCAGTGGTACACAGAGCTGGTGTGAAGAATGTTCCCAGGACTTTAGAAAACTTTGAATGTATTTTTCCCTCTGCTTAATTAAATCATGTCCAAACAATGAAGGGAGGCTTTGAAGGCCTTGTGAGTGAGATGAGGTGTAATTTAGCTGGATGATGACACTGTTGTCTGAACAGAGATGCTTTTAAAGGAGGATCACTAATATATGGAGAAAATGACTAATTTCTTTAAGAATACGACTAAAGAATTTTCTATTTCTCCTTATCCCACAGGACTGCTCCCAGCTCTTCTGCAGAGCCCATTTCCATCTCCAGACCCCTGACAAAATCGTGCACTGCACACTTTCTTTATTCTCTTTCATATTCTTTTATCTTTTGTCTTACATTGTCATCTCCTCCACGCACCATAAGGGGTTAGACAGGTTTAGAATCACAATTTTCAAATACCCTGATACTATGAGTAGAGACTCCAGAATTAAACCCCAAAACATACAACCAACTCATCTTTGACAATCTCTCAATCCAGTGAGACAAGGAAAAACTCTGTAGCAAATTGTGTTGGAAAAACTGGGTCTCCATCTGCAGAAAGATGAATCTGAACCCCCGTCATTTTTAACAAAAATCAACTAAAAGTGAATCAATGATCTAAATTTAAGTCTGCAAATTTTAAAACTACTGATGGAAAACACTGGGGAAACTGGAACACATTGGGGTAGACAAAGACTTCTTAAGCAAGACCCCAAAGCAGGCAATAATCGCCACAACAGACGAGTTGGATTACATCAGATTAAGAATTTTCTGCAGAGCAAAGAACACCATAATTAGTGTGAATTGACAACCCTAGGAATGGGAGAGAATTTTTGTTAACTCTTCTTTGGATAAGGAACTGATAACCAGAATACACAGGGAACTCAAGCTGCTTACCCAGAAGAAAATGATTAACCCAATTAAAATATGGGAAATTAGCTGAATAAACAACTCTCTAAGGAAAACATATGAACAGCCAAAAAGCATATGAAAGAATGTTCAACATCCCGTATTGTAAAGGAAGTGCACATCAAAACCACAATGAGGGACCAGCAGTTAGCATAATCACTATGTCACTGAACTCCCATGTAGTCGACTGCAGTTTGAGTCCTGGACAGGGTAGCTTAAACTCACACTGGGCATGTGTGTGTGCATGCCCAGGATCCTGAGAGGAGAATGGAGGAGAAGGAAGTGTGGCGTGGCCATCCCTCCTGGGAGATGATTTCTCGCTTTCTGTCTCTCTCTCTCTCTCTGTCTTTCTGGTGAGTGCATGCGCCCTATAGCAAAAGCCTCTAAAACCAAACCAAACAAAACAACACAAAAAACACAATGACATATCCCCTAACCTCAGTCAGAATGGCAAAGATTAAAAAAACAGATAATGATAAGTGCTGGAGAGGATGTGATGAAAGGAAGACATGCCTACACTGTTGGTGGGAATGTAAATTGGTCCAGTCATTGTGGAGAATGATATGGAGGTTCCCCAAAGACCTTCAAATAGAATTACCGTATGATTCAGCAATTACACTCCTGGGTATCTTCCCAAAGAACAGGAGAGCACTCAGTTGCAAAAGCACTTGCACAACTATTTACATTGAAGCATTATTCACAATTGCTAATACTTGGAACTAACCCAAATGTCCACAAACAGACGAATCTTTTGTCAAATTATGGCATATATATTCCATGGAATACCATTCTGCCATAAAAAACAAGGCCCATGAATTTGATATAAAGTGTATAAACATGGAAGATTTGTTGCTGAGTGAAGCAAGTCAGGCTATGAAAGAAAGATATTGTATGTCTTCACTTAACATATATCGATGGTCTGCACTCTATGGTAGAGACTGAAAGACTGGAGAACATAAAAGCATTAAAAATTGTAATGGACACTAGAGACAAGCGGAAAGA
>NW_006207286.1:0-388 GCF_000334495.1 Tupaia belangeri chinensis
GTTTTTTTCTTTTCTTTCTTTCTTTTTCTTTTTTTTTTTTTTAATTTTCAACATCCCCTGCTGGTTTTCCCTGTGGTGAATAACAGAATTAACAGTAAAGGATTTGTGTACAAGCTCAATGTCCCATAATAAGAATTAGATAAGTCAATTAAGTGAATATGTCTAATACAATGTACTTATTAAAATGTATTAGAAAAATAACTAGAAAAATAACCAACAGCTTTGGAACATAATGATAATAATGATGATGACAACTCTCACTTCTTGTGTGCTTGCCTCTCTGTCAGGCAGCGTGTGCAGCTCTTCTCATACATCACCTTCTTCAAGCCTCACAGCTAAATGGAACTTATTACAAGTGAGCAAACTAAGGTTGGGAAAATTTAATTAT
>NW_006207287.1:0-706 GCF_000334495.1 Tupaia belangeri chinensis
TGTATAAAAGGAAATGAAATGAAAAATAAATAATTAAAAAAAGTTTCTGCATGTAAAAGACACTGTAATGTGTGTGAATCAACAAACCTCAGCTCAGAATTGGAGAACATTTTGGAAAAGTATGCCTCCGATAAGGAACTGATAACCCGAATACACAGAGAACTCAAGTGGCTTACCTGGAAAAAAACTGATTAACCCAGTGAAAAGGTGGGAAAATGAGCTGAACAAAAATCTCTCTAAGGTGGACATACAAAAAGCCAAAAAGCATATGAGGAAATGCTCAACATCTGTCATCATAAGGGAGATGCAGATGAAAACCACAATGAGATACCACCTAACTCCTGTTAGAATGGCTAAGATTAAAAAATACAAAAAGTGTTATGTGTTGGTGGGGTTGTGGTGAAAGAGTAGCTCTCCCACTGCTGGTGGGAACATAAATTGGTCTATCCACTGTGGAAAACAGTATGGAGGTTTCTCAAAGACCTTCAGATAGAATAACCATTTGATCCAGCAGTTCTACTGCTGGGTATCTACCCAAAGGACAGGAGAATGCTCAGTCAAAAGCGCTTGCACATCAATGTTTATTACAGCATTATTCACGATCACTAAGACTTGGAACCCACCCAAATGTCTACAAACAGATGAATGGATTGAAAAAGTGTGGCACATATACTCTATGGAATACTACTCAGCCATAAAACACAAC
>NW_006207287.1:751-1189 GCF_000334495.1 Tupaia belangeri chinensis
ACTCCTGAGTGAACCAAGCCAGGCTATGAAAGAAAGATATTGTATGTATTCACTTAGTATATACCGACTGTCTCTACCCTATGGTATAGATTGAAATATTGGATGGTATAAAAGCAGTGAAAGTAGTTATGGATGCTGAAGTCAGTGTCTAATGGGAGTGGGGGAGAAGAGAAGAGCATAGAGAATAGCACGAGAACAAATAAGCATGAAATTTGTGGGACACAGAAATGGTTTATGACCTGTTGATGGTAACATGCATAGTATTCTCAACTGGATTGGTCTGAGCTATGTTAGGTAAATGATTTTTATAAACCAAATGATGTATAGTGATTGAATGTTTAAAAATATAGAGTGAAAAATAATAATCTGGAAAGAAAAAGAAGAGCTATTTGCTGCTGCTGATGTGTATAGTAGTGTCTTTGTCTTGACTGATATGCA
>NW_006207288.1:0-1126 GCF_000334495.1 Tupaia belangeri chinensis
GGAGACACCTCTTCCAATACTAAAAAATAGGCAACAATACATGGGAATAAGTGAAGACTACATCACATGACCAAAAACCAGTACCAATCACAAAAGAAACATGAGGAAGCAAGGGGGTAACTATCCCACGGGAGAGCACAGAAGCCCCTTGTCCACAATGGACAGCACAAAGGAATACACAGAAATGTCAGAAAAAGTATTCTGAATATTCATAGAGAAAAAAACTCAGTGAGATGCAAGAGAAAACAGACAGTTCTAGAAAATGAAAAAGTCATTTCAGGACAAGAAAGAGGAATTTTTGTAAACAGACATTCTGAAAAAGAATCAAGCAGAACTTCTGGTAATGAAAAAGTCAATACAAAAAATTAAACATTAAAGTCTTGTAGAAAGCATGAATAGAAGATTGGGCATACAGAAGAAAGAATATATGACATTGAAGACAAAGTCTCCGACATAAACCAAACCACCAAAAACAGCGAAAAAACATTGGAAAGAAATGAGGACAACATACAGGAAATTCTAGATGCCTTAAAACACCCAATATCCACATCATGGGTATTCCAGAACACGAAGAAGCTGCTACATGCACAGAAAACCTCCTTTAATGAAATACTACCTGAAAATTTTCCACACATAGAGAAACATGGAGATATTCAGACCCAAAAAATAAAAAGAACTCCAAATAGAGCCAACATTAAAGAAAATCCCTCCCCACACAGCATATCATAGCCAGATTGGTAAAAATCAAAGACAAAGACAATATTCTAAAAATATTCTAAAAATAGCAAGGAAGGAATGTCAAGTTACTTATAAAGTTTATCCCATTAGGCTTACATCAGACCTCTCAACTGAAACAAAGTAGGCAAGGAAAAAAATAGAAGATATATTCAAAACATTAAAAGAAAAATTTCAGTCAAGAATATTATGTCCAGAAAGATTTTCCTTCAAATGAGAAGAACAAATAAAAGTATTCTCAGATAAACAAAAGCTGAAAGAATTCACCAATATTAGACCAGCTCTACAGAAATTACTGAGGGGAGTATTGTATCAGGAAAACTAGAGAGACAAACAGAAAAAAAGAGAAAAAAATAAAAAACAACTGAGAAAATTGCTAACAAAATGACAG
>NW_006207289.1:0-812 GCF_000334495.1 Tupaia belangeri chinensis
TCTGTTGGATGTATAAATATTTATTTCATTTATCTGTTATATACTTATGTGGTTTCTATGTCTTGGCTATTGTGAATAATGCTTCAATAAGAATTTGAATGCAGACTACTCTGTCTGAGGCAGTGCCATGCCATGCCATGGTGCAGGAAGACACGTGGTGACTGTGGTTTAAACCCTCAGCTTGATTGGCCTGAAACATGCTGGCCAGGCATGCAAGTGCCCATGGTCTGGTGAGCTGAATGATTGGAGACAGTCAGGTCCTGTGCAGGACAATCCTTCTTCTCTCTGTCATGTACACGTGCTTTCTCACTTCCCAAAGGCCTCATGCCTCAAGGCCTCAAGCCTCACTTCTTTCACACTACCATCTCCTCATTTAATCTGCCATAGAGTGGACACCACAATGCCTGATCTCCTCATTTAATCTGTTTTCCAGGTTTTTTCCCATTGTTTCTGTCTCTGATTTTGTGGTGATCCTGTCTCCATTTGAGAACTCAGCATGTCTCTTTCTTGGTTTATTAAATACTTATTAATAAGACTGTTTTGGAAAGGTCTGGCCCTTTGCATGTGGCTGCAGGTGGCTCACCTGTGTGCAGTGCCGCTGTTTTCAGTGGCTCTGGCCAGGGCCAAAAGAAACTTGCCATTTGGAATGAGCTTGCGGGCTACACTTGCACATCCCGGTGAGTCAGGAGGCATAAAGTGGTGAAGCTGCTGCTGCTGCTGTTTCCTGGGTGCCACAGGTGATCACCTTGAGATGGCATGTGCCATATGGCACTCAGTCATTCCTACTACGCTAAAGGGCAAATATTTATTGG
>NW_006207290.1:0-849 GCF_000334495.1 Tupaia belangeri chinensis
AAATGACTAACAAACAACAAGTTGCTTATGGTGCAGGAGCAAAAAATCAGGACTTTGATGTCATCTACACTCGACAACTTAAATCTAATCCAACACGTAACTCCTCTAATATCCCAAATACTCCCCTTGGAGCCTTTCCTTCATGCAATTCTGTACACAGACTTACACCTACAGACAGACCCAGACTTATACTCAGATCTAGACTGACACCCCCACCAAAACCACCCAAACAACACCCAAACCTATCTTAAACAAGACACTTCTAACCACAACATTCTTTCTCACCACCTTCACTAATCTCACTATAACAGACTCCTCCAACTCGATGACTAATGCCACCACTATCCTCACAAACCTTCCTACCTTTGTTAACAATACACCTTTATCTGTCCTACAGTTACAACCAGACTTACCACAAGACACCAACTATAATGACATAAATTCCACTAAGGGAGATTACCACCATTTTCATATTCTTCTCCCATATGCACTCCTCGCCAACAATTATTTTCTTCAAAACTTTACTCATATTATTAATCACTTCTTACCTCTCATCTTGCCTGACATAAAAATCTGTCTACCATATGCTTCTACTATAATATGCCAAAAAGAACACCTCATCGACCTCCTCTATCAATATTATTCTTATATGGGTGAGGATGTCCAAGAATGTGTAAGCCAACCTTGGTTCCAACGCCTTCTTAACTTACACTTTGTCTTCTTGCTTAACCTTATTCCACTTTTCCAACCCCCCTCTACAAAACCCAAACCTTTCTACATTAATACCCATAGGACTGCACCATTTATCTATCCTCACTATTCTTATAATCTCACATGCCTAGAAAGAGC
>NW_006207290.1:1355-9834 GCF_000334495.1 Tupaia belangeri chinensis
GCCACCCAATCTGATTGTGAATTGATCTCCCATTCCTACCTCAGACATACCATTACCTCCACAAATCCAGAACTTTGGTCAACAATACTGCCAGACCATATCCCTACTGAAAACTTAAATCCCCCCCCACCCTAGATCTAATACCCCCTTTAGAGTGACTCAACTCTTAAATACTTTACAATTACTTCTCCTTGACCAAGACAGCCCATATCTACTCATTCTTATTTTTTTTTACAAGCTATTACCAATGTTACATGTAGAGTCGTGACCCACAGAGCTCAAATCCAAACTTGGCCACCCTATACCCCAGTAAACGAACAACAACTTCTAGCTTTCTTCTTAAAACCCTCATGCCCACCCCACTAATAATTCTTTTTTATGTTCACACTCCCTTGTTTTAAAATGACTAACAAACAACAAGTTGCTTATGGTGCAGGAGCAAAAAATCAGGACTTTGATGTCATCTACACTCGACAACTTAAATCTAATCCAACACGTAACTCCTCTAATATCCCAAATACTCCCCTTGGAGCCTTTCCTTCATGCAATTCTGTACACAGACTTACACCTACAGACAGACCCAGACTTATACTCAGATCTAGACTGACACCCCCACCAAAACCACCCAAACAACACCCAAACCTATCTTAAACAAGACACTTCTAACCACAACATTCTTTCTCACCACCTTCACTAATCTCACTATAACAGACTCCTCCAACTCGATGACTAATGCCACCACTATCCTCACAAACCTTCCTACCTTTGTTAACAATACACCTTTATCTGTCCTACAGTTACAACCAGACTTACCACAAGACACCAACTATAATGACATAAATTCCACTAAGGGAGATTACCACCATTTTCATATTCTTCTCCCATATGCACTCCTCGCCAACAATTATTTTCTTCAAAACTTTACTCATATTATTAATCACTTCTTACCTCTCATCTTGCCTGACATAAAAATCTGTCTACCATATGCTTCTACTATAATATGCCAAAAAGAACACCTCATCGACCTCCTCTATCAATATTATTCTTATATGGGTGAGGATGTCCAAGAATGTGTAAGCCAACCTTGGTTCCAACGCCTTCTTAACTTACACTTTGTCTTCTTGCTTAACCTTATTCCACTTTTCCAACCCCCCTCTACAAAACCCAAACCTTTCTACATTAATACCCATAGGACTGCACCATTTATCTATCCTCACTATTCTTATAATCTCACATGCCTAGAAAGAGCGACAATTAATTTCACCCCCTTCCAAAATGTGCTTATGAACTTTTGTCACTGTTCCTCCTCCTACCACTCCTACTACTACTCCTGCCCCTCCCACTCCCAATGCCACATCTGATTACTACTTCACTTTCTCCTTTTACTCTGAACTACCTTGCCCCATTGGATCTCATATAACTGACCCCATACCAACTTTTCAATCCCCTCTTGATAATCCTCTGCTTCCCTTAGGATTCAATGAGACCTCTGACATAACATGTCCTATTATTACTAAAGACTAATACACCTATTGCCTTACTGGCTTTCCAAATTTTCCCACCTATGGAAACTTTTGCCTTCATGGCACTTGCCCCATTCCCTCTGACGTTCATCTTAGTCCACTTAAAGCTCCTCTCATGGACCCTATGGTCACTCCTGAAGTTTATCTAACACCCCATACCTTTCTATGTGATTCTTTATATTGGCCCTAACGACATATACCCCAGATTCTCACAGACCTAATAGATACCCCTGTACTTCCCAACCCCCAACTCACTATCCCTCATATAGGCTACATTGCATACTTATGTCCCTTAGTGCTCCTGCCCTCCTCCTCCTCCGATACCTTTACTTTTTCACTAGCAGTACTGTGCATCAAAAAACTTCAGTGGCCCTTGCCTGTAACATCTCTTATAGAAATCTTACCATTGAAATACTTTCAGACAGCCTTTACTAAACTCTGTTCACATCTCTTTTTAGGTACTACAAATATATCTTCATACTCAACCATATACTTTCCTCTTCTAATTCCTAATATCTTAACTTTTGCCTTACACCTCTCTTCCGATATAAGATACAATACGCCATTTTTCTTGAATACGTCAAACACCTTAACATTTCCTTCCAGAACGTCACCTATATTGTCTTCCAAACATTCTGAAGCCTTATGCTTGTACTCTCTAACTACTCTCAGATACCTCTTTATCGTTTTCTTGATGTTTGCCAACATTTCTATGCTAACTCCTTTGATCAAAACAATTGGTATTGACCTCACATCTCCATCACAAAACCTCTACTTCCTTTCCTTATCATTCCCCATACCATTCCCTTCACTAAAAATGCCCTTGTCAGGACCAGCAGTTAGTGTAATGGCTATGTTGCTGGACTCCCATGTAGTCGACTGAGGTTCAATTCCTGGACCCGGTGGCTTAAATTCACACCAGGCACATGTGCGTGCATGCCCAAGATCCCGAGAGGAGAATGAAGGAGAAGGAATTGTGGAGTGTCCATCCCCCCCTAGGGGGTGATTTCATACCTCTGTCATCAATTCTATTCCTTTCCCCACCATGGCCTATAGCGACAACAGTACAATCTTTTCTAACTATACTACACATTATCTCATCACTAACAATTACTTTTTCACCATCTACAATGGGACCCCCTAGTACATTACAATAAACCCATGTGCTACAATGATAGACCCCTTTCTTATTGGCTATCAATGAGTGCTATCTTTAACCCCTTTACCACACACCAAGTAACTACCACCCCAACAAGATCCTATACTTTCTATATGCTCTTGCCTGACCGACATAAATGCTGGACAAGAGCCACCTTCCAATATGTTCCTCCTGCCCCTAACTCTTCTATAGCCCATCAATCCAATCTCTATTACACACCCATATCCCATCACTCTTGCTCTTATTCTGACTCTATCTTTGCCACCTGTCTCATTTACCATGGAAACTTTAATGACTCTATCAAATTATATACTGAACATTACACTCCAACCTTTTCTTAAGGCATACTCCACCCAAAACCCTCTCTACTCCCAGCTCCGCAATTCCTCCCTGTCACCTCCAGTCCTATATTCATCCTTTTTAAGACTGTTCTTTAAAAAACCATATTACATTCCCAAAAAATGCCTTTGACATCAGCTATCATGCACCCCAATGCTCTGCTTAGGCCAAATCCACACAAATTCTCCCTCCATCTCTTATCACTACTCAACAGGAACTATTACAAACTATTACTTTGATGTCATTAACTTTGCCATTTCTTCCCCTGCACTAGCCCCTGCTACTACTAATACCTTCAAACTTGACAGACTACCACTGCTTTTGCCACACAACAACAAAAGAATGCCAAAATACTTGCCCTTGGAGATTCCCAGGACTGGACTGGTGGGCGCAGCATGGAGGACTAGGTACTGCTGCCCAGGTGGGGTCCCTGGCGCTCCACGGGGATACAGGCCGGCAAAGCACAGTCTACGCTCATCCTTAGGCACAGGCCCAACTGCAGGCTCCAGGCCCTAAGCTGGTGCAGCCAGCAGTGCCTATGGCTGCAGCTACTGGAGGCCCAGGTGGCCAACGTGGACTGGAGGGAGGACGCCTGTCAGGTGTCGCAGCCAGTGGTGGCCCGGAGGCCAAAGGCCAAGTTCCCCACCCCGACCCCCAGCCTGGTCCCCAGCATGACCCCAGCTGAAGACTCAGCCACATGTTGCCAAGAGAATATATCTTTCTCACCCATGAGGCAGCTGGGCCCAGGCCCCGCGTTGTTGCTGCTGCCGGGCGAGCAGTGTTTTACATTTAGCGGGAGCTGTCGGGTGTCTATGACCAGGGGCAGGTGTTTGGTTTTACAATCAGCCAAGGTCAGCCTGCTCAAGAGGCCTACTCTGTGTACATGCAGTCCTTCCTGACTGTCCATGCTATTCATTACTCAATGCTGAGAAAAACAGGAAGGCAATCATAAGGGAAGCACAGACTTTGCTCAGCTCTCATCTTAACCTGGATGACATATGTTGGTCCATGAAGCCTTTTTCTCCTCCGTGTTCCATTGTAACTGCCGGAACACCTGAAAACCTCCACTGTAGACTTCATAATCAGCTCTCCAGGTTTATCCTACATTTTCATGCAAGAGTCCGACTTCCCAGAATAATTCTGAATATTTAACCTTAAGGTCTGTCGGCATCAGGAAAGAGAAAAGGAAAGGCCTTAGTTTCAGAGTGCTCTGTCCCCCTGGAAGAGTTAGTCAGTGTTTCCTGTGAAGAAGTAGATGGCTGCCTGGTCATCCTGGTTTGTGGACCTCGAGACGTTGGAAAGTCAACGCTCAATAGATTCCTGGTGAACCATTTATTAAGTCATATTTCTTGTGTTGATTATTTGAAATGTGATCTGGAATAGACAGAATTTACTCCTCCTGGATGCGTGTCTATATTAAGTATTACTGAACCAGTTCTGGGATCACCTTTCATCCACCAAAGGAAACACAGAAGATGGTATACTATGGGAAAACTTCTTGTAGAAGTAGCTAAGAAAACTATATTGAGATAATAAAATATGTGTTCAGTTCTTACAAGAGTCTTCTCTTATCATCAACACAATGGTCTCGGTGTAAGACCAAGGGCTTCTGCTTCTCATCGATCTGATTCATCTGCTGTCCCCCAGCCACATGGTTCAACTTAGCTCTCCTAAAAGGAGCTACATGCCGAGCCTCACCTTGGACTATGCAGATGGTATGGATGGCTTGTATACAAAAAGCAAGTCCAAAGCAAGAAATCGTGGTTTTGAGCTTGCAGAATTTGCAGAGAATTTTGAATTTGCTGATGAAGAAAAGGAGAGTCCAGTTATGTTTACTGGATATAAATTGATGAGTGTTCAGTCAGAATTCACATTCAGGAAAACTTCAAGCAATAGAGCCTCATTTAACAAAATTCTTTGTAATCTGACAGTGTTAGGTTACCTTAGCAAGCTGCAGCCTCCAGTGCCAAAGCCACTTAGTCCTTTACATGGTATGACACCCTATCAGGTGCCTTTTGATGCAGTTGAACTCCGGATTACTCACGCTGATGTTGCTCCTACTCATGTACTGTATGCTGGGAATGCCAGTCGGGTTGGACTTTGCAAGATCCTGGATGATGTCAGAGGATACACGGATGGGCCCATCCTGCTTGCCCAGACTCCAATCTGCTATTGTTTGGGGTTTGGAATCTGTAGAGGTATTGACGTGGAGAAATGTCTGTACCACATCATTACCCCTGTGCCCCCAGAGGATTTAAGAACCGTGAACTGTCGGATGTTAGAGCTATTTCCATTCCACAGCGCATCTTAAAGAATCAGCATGGGCTTGGAGGGACAATCCCTTATGTCACCACAGATTACAATATCAACCTTCCTGGGGCATCAGGGAAAATTGGAGCAAGAGAAACTGAGACATATGAAGGGAAACTATACCCCAAAGTTAAGCAGTTCTATCAGAAAACAAATAGAGCCCAATGTTTCAATAAAGGGAAGGAACGATTGTACAAGAGAGCTTTGTATCAAGCCTGGCATTAGCAGACTGGATGGATTTCAGGGCCGTGAAAGGTGCTCTTATGGAGCAGGGTTTTCTGCATAACTCTGGATGTACTGTGTAGTATAAATAGCTTTAATTTGCTCTTCTTAAGGCTGCCAAGATCTAGCATTTTGTCCTCATCTTGCTTGTCTCGTGTATTTGCGAAAGGGACTTAAAGCGGCAGGCGAAAGTTCGTACTCTCGTGTATTTGCTAAAGGGACTTAAAGCGGCAGGAGAAAGTTCGTACACTGGTAAAGCAAAGAATATGGTCAATTCCTCAAAACGTTCTTAGGATCTGGTACTAGAATTAGGATAAAAATAAGGAAACTGGGGCAGCAGACATGTGAGGAAGAAAAGAAGGCCGACCCACAAGATCTCAAGCATAATGGGTGTGAGGGCTTGCCCTGGTGCTTACTGGAGCCATGTGTGGACTGAGGACCAATGCTGGGAGGGGTTGCTGCCACATCGGAACCCATGTCAGCTTCAGCACTGATTGGTTGCTTTTATCTTCTGTTCATTTGATGCTGTTTCTTCAAGTCACGTATTAAAAAATCACGTTTGGCCTATTTATATATTTTAAAAAAGGTGCTTGACCGTATATCCCCCCACTTTCAAAACCCTATTACTCTAGCTAACATCCTACATCAAATTACAGACCCTCCAGACATTGCATTAAAGTACTTACAACTATACCCTTGGCAGCACAGAGAACCTTAAAAGACATTTACAGGACCTGCGTATCAAACAAACCTGCACTGACCCCCAACAACTCAGTCTGGCCTATCGAGACATACAACAGCTACTGTACTCTGGCTCTGGACCCCCTTTATCACCCTCTGATTTCCCTGTCTTTCTGGACCATTCTCAACCATATGGATGTGCCATGGGCCAATGTGAACTTACCATCCTGTCTGTCTCTGGCAGACAAAAAATCCTAGGCCACCACACTCTGCCTTTACCTATCAAAGTTATCAATGACCTTTTCCTACCCAAAAGTAACGTTTTCTGTGCTGACCCCTCTTTCCTCCCTCTTTCTGTCCTTATTGCTCGGACCTCTAATCTCTATATTTCCCTCAATGACTTATTCTCTCCTATGATTCTCTTCCGTTATTACGTACTGCTAAACAACCTTACGTTTCTAATGCAGGCAATTACACATTTGTAGTCTGCGACACTGCTAATTTCTCCTACTTTGATCATACTAACTCAACCGATATCCCAGCTTCTTCCCCTGACAAATGCCTCCTTATCCATGACAGCATGAGGTGGCATGGTGGTTAAGACACTGGACACTCCCACATGGCCAACTATGGTTCGAGTACCAGACCTGGTTGCTTACTTTCTCACTTTCTCTCTCTCTGTCTCTCTCTCGTCAAATCCATGACAGCATGAACATTAACATCAATGGCCAAACCTACAAAACCACATACTATCAATACCAAACTCTTTGACTTAACCGTTCTGTCGACTTCACCTCCTTTCCCGACCTCTTTCTCTCTAAACCCCCAAATTTAGACTCTCTACACTCAAAACTAGACACTCTACATCAGGAAACAAGATCGATCATTAAATCCATGACCACAGATTCTATCTAGGCCCATGACCTAAACGTTATCCTAAATCATACACTGTGACTTTACAAATAACGTTCACAAAACCTGTTCCCTCCTTGACACATGGGTCTCCATTTTTGCTGAACTCTCTTGTTCCCCTGATTGGAATCTCCTCAACCCCGGACATTGGCTTACTATAGGTTGGCAGTATCTCACCTCTGCATTTAGTTTTATACAGTTGGTTCTCTTCCTTTTCAATTTCATAATCATTCTATGCTTATTTGTACTTCTTTATTCCATCAAATGTAAACCTAGATTTCAAATGACATTGCCCTCCTATTACTGCCATACTCTAGATCAATAACTTCTACAAAATACCCTGAAGTGCACTCCAATGCCATTTAAGCCATATTATCGCTGTGCAACCTTTTATAAGCCACAGATAGCCTAGGCCCTAAACTCTCACACCCAAACCCTTTTCTCAGCAAGATCTTACTGATAAACCCCAAACCCTTCCATCAACAGCCCCTATACTCCCCCATCTCAAACCCTTGTGCTGACAGCCTATGTTGAAGGTCAACTTTGTACCCCCTCCTGCCCCCTCCCCACCACTAATCTTTAATTTCTCAGGATCATTGTACCCCTTCAGAATCACCGGGTGGATTGTTATACCTAGTATGTTGTTTTACTTGCTGTGAAGAATTGTTACACTTGATATATTGTTTAATGGCTAAGTTAGTAGTTTTCTGTGAAGAAAATGTTTGATTGTAATGCTGCTTGCTGAGAGCATACCTGACTCCATCTTGTAGTACATTCAGATTGGCATTAGGGATGTTCCTGGAAATTCAACAGACATTGAGCCAACACCCTTGTGCTTATCGCTGTTAGCAGACTAGCCATATGCTGACCAATGCCATGAAGTACATAAGAATGGTCTATGCTTCACGTCCCCCCATTACTGGTAAAAATATGTAAACAAATCCCACTTTGTTTTGACCAAAATCCCATACAGTTACATGTAACATGTTACAAAAATACTTTGATGTTTTTTCAAGTCACCATGAGACTGTCGAAATTAGACATAAAAAGAGGAGCCTGAGCCCAGCTCATCGGCTCTGTCATCTGCTTGGGCCGGATTCCGTCTCATTGCATCTGAGACCTCCCTTGCAGCCAGAGGCTCTGTCAGGTCAGTACACTGACTCCTCTCCCAGAGGGCCCTCTGCTCTGCCGTCTTTGATGTTCCCGTGTCAGCCACTAGTCCCGACCTCCATACTCTAGGATCACCGGGTGGACCTTTCCTCCTAATTCGCCCTCGGTCATCTTGTGGACACTGCGAACATTGTTCTCTAAGGTCTCCGTGAAGACGGAGCTC
>NW_006207291.1:0-1919 GCF_000334495.1 Tupaia belangeri chinensis
TTAGTATATGACTTGCTTTCATTATTCATTTTTTTTCAGAAAACATGAAACCCATTATCACCAGGAAGCCTTCCTGGAAGTGGGAATAGAAAGATGAGAAGAATAGTAGAAGAACTGTGTGCATTTCCTACCAGAATAGAAACTCCCTTGTCCCTTGGTAATTTCCATTCTAGTGAGAGACACACAGTTCACACATATGTAAGAACACAGTTTCACAGAGCCACAAGTATTATAAAAGAAAACAAAGTACATAACATAGTAGGAGGAGGTATTTTAGAGAGGTAATCTAAGGAGACCTCCACCAGGAGGTAATATTTGAGCACAGATCAAATGAAGAAAAGGATGAACAATGAGAAAATATAGAAAAACTGTTCCAGACAGGGGAAACAGTAATGGGATTTACAAGCACCTTGTAAATATAGGTTATTTTAAAAATAACCTCTATTTGTTCTAGAAACAGCACAGGAGTCAGCTGGCAGGAGTGGACCGTACTAGGAAATAGAGAAAAAAATGAAGCAAGAAACATGGCCGAGGTCTGTTTGTGGCGAATCTTGTCTTGGTTAAGCTTTTCTATTTTATGCTGAGATAGATGGGGGAAGCCACTTGACTGTCTCAGTCAGTTTCAACTGTTACAACAAAATGTCTTTCGTGTGTCATTCATAAACACCAGAAATGTATTGCTTCAGTTCTGGAGGCTGGGAAGTCCAAAAGTGTGGCACCAGCAGATTCGGTGTTTACTAAGGGCTTGCTTTCCACTTTGAAGATGTCAGAAAAGTGTAATTTGGGCAAACAAGCTTCCTCAAGTCTTTTCATAAGGGGACCAATCCCATTAATAAGGGTTAGGCCTTCACAAAAGTACCAGAGGGCCCACCTCTTAATATCATCACGTTCTTGGGGGTGTCAGATTTCAACTTATGAATTTTGGAGGAACATTCGCATTCAGATGATAGTAGTGACTTATACTGAAAAGATGAGCTCTGTTTCATTGTGGAGAATAAGTTATAGAAAGCCATAGAAAGAGTGGGCTCAGAGATAATACCACAAAGTATCAGTAAAGCAGGTCAATAAATGATGGTCCAGGGTACTGAAGATTGTGAGAGGAAATAAATTTCAGGCTATATTTTGGAAGAAGAGGCAATAGGATTTTCAAATGGGCAGAATGTAGAATGTGATAAAAGCACAGGAATGGAGATAATTTGTAAATATTTTGTTGAGGGAATAGGTAAATGATACAAGTACCTTTCGATGAGGTGGAACAAATAAGGAATCAGGAACATTTTACATCAGTCAGTAGCTTGATTTTGCAAGTGTAGGTTTGAAGTACCTCTGGCCATCCAATAAAATAATCTGATTTTTCAATTGGATTAATGGATATGGAGCTCAAAGGGAAGGCCAGAGCTAATGATAAAATTTCAGAAGTGAGAGTTCTCAAGAAATTCTTCTGAAGAGAAGTTATAACTTCTGTATAAGTTATATTTAAATTAAGGACAGTGAGTGGGTTGACCTAGAGATGACCAAAGATAACAAGAAGGTTTGATCTTGATGCAAACCAATGCTACGTAAAGATCAAGAGAAAAGAGCATCCAAGAAAAGACCTGGAAAAAAGTGGCCAATGAGGTAAAAGGAAAATTAGGAGTGTGATAATCTGGTTGGCAAGTAGATAAAATATTACAAAAAGGAAGAACGGATTACTTTTTTAATATGCTGCTGAGAAGTCAAGAAAGATGATCACAGATGGATCCAGACAGTGGCGTGGTTGAGCCCACATAGGAAGGTCCCAGGTTTGTGTTTCAAGATTTCCCTGTATAAATTGGGCATGTGCGTACATACCCATGGTCCAGGCTGGCTGGGGCTGGGAGTGGATCATGGCATGGGGACCCTATTGGATCATAATGTTTCCTCTCTTTCTCTCTCTCTCT
>NW_006207292.1:0-1423 GCF_000334495.1 Tupaia belangeri chinensis
TTGTAACTTTGTATAAATTATGCAGGTTTTGGGTCAGCACTCTAGCACAGTGCTTAGTTACTGTGCACTGGGGGCCAGCTCACACATGGTCAACTGTGTGGTTCAAATCCAGGATACAACAGTTTGAAAAACACATGAGATGAGTGAACATGAGTGCCCAAAATCCTGACAAATGAAAAAATGTAGGAAAAAGGATTGTGGCAATATAGGCCACCTAATTTCAGTAACAATGGCTAAAAATTAAAAAAATAAAAAATGGTAAGTGCTGGAAAAGCTGTGGAGAAAAGGGAACTCTCCTACAGTGTTGGTGGGAATGTAAATTAGTACAGCCAAAGTGGAGAACAGTATGAAGGTTCCTCAAAGACCTACAAATAGAACTACCATATGATCAGTCATTCCACTCCTGGGTATCTACCCAAAGGATAGGAATGTACTCAACCAGAAAAGCACTTGCACATCCATGTCTATTGTGGCATTATTCACAATTAACCCAAATGTTCATAAAAAAAATGTGACCCATATGCAGTATGGAATATTAGTCATAAAAAAATGACACTCTGGTATTTAACAGAAAGTAGATGAATATAGAAGATTTACTGCTAAGTGAAGCAAGACTGACTATGAAAGAGATGCATTGTATATCTCCACTTATATACAGAATGTCTGTACTCAATGACAGAAACTGAAAGATTGTCAGATATAGAAGCATGGAGAATAATTGTAGATACCAGAGACAGTATGGGGAGAGAACGGGAAATGGGTGATAGTGAGAGGAAGGGAATTTTAAGGGGGAAAAAGAAAAAAGCAAACCATTTAAGGAATACAAAAATGGAAAATCACCTTCACCTGTTTATAATATGTATGATAATATCTTTAAATGAACTAATATACAAATATATTGATGCTGGGAAAATTAATTTTACAAGCTGTAATGATATACATTTTAATAATGAATGTATTAAAAAAATGAACATTTCTTCTTTCATATCTGGGTGGGGAGGGAAGGTGAGAAACATTTGGGACTCATTTTGTCTACAAAATATGCTAAAAGAAAACATTCTCTGGCCTTCTGACACCTTAGGGTCAACAAAGCATTATGTTTTTATTTATGTTTTTATTTATTTATTTATTTATTTTCTTAAAGAAATTTTTGCTATAGGGTACATGTCTCACCAGAGAGATAGAGAGAGAGATACAGAAAGTGAGAAACAACTTCACAGAGGAAATGGCTATGCTGCAATCCCTTCTCTTCCATTCTCCTCCTGAGAGACTTTGGGCATGCATGCACGCATGTGCAGTGTGAGTTCTAAGCCACTGGGTCTGGGACTCAAACCACGATTGACTACTCGGGAGCAACATAACCATGACACCATCTGCAGGTCCCAGTATTACGGTTTTTTAAATGTACAGTGTCAAAATAACA
>NW_006207293.1:0-452 GCF_000334495.1 Tupaia belangeri chinensis
AATGATTTCTTGATCCAGGGCTGAGACCTCATGAACATAATATCTTTCCTTTCTCGCTCCTCCTCCTACAGCGTGATGGAGATGCCTCTCACGAGGCCTCCCTGAATGCGCTTCATGAGATGCGTGACAGCCTGCTATCTTGCTGCGGAGCTTCTTGCTGGGAATGATGGTGATCTCCTCACACACACGCTTGTTTGTGTGGAAGTCGTTGCCCAGACGCGTGTAATACTTCTCGATGATAACCCAGGCTGCCTTCTTCGTGGTTTCGGTGTGAATGCAGCCCATGGTCAGCAGGTCCTCGGTGCCTATGAACAGGTTTTGCCTCCATATTGTTCTCCACAGTGGCTGTACTAATTTACATTCCCACCAACAGTGTGGGAGTGTTCCCTTTCCACCACAGCCTCACCAGCATTTAGGATTATTTTTTAACCTTAGCTAATCTGATGGGTTTA
>NW_006207294.1:0-2838 GCF_000334495.1 Tupaia belangeri chinensis
CCTTTTAAAAAAAGTGGAAAAAGGAAAAATTTCCTAAAAAAGGGGAGACAGAAGTAGGGAGAGACAGGAACTGAGACAGATAAACAGAGATAGAAGGCTGGGATTGTGAGGGGGGTTCCCTACCACTAGCTTGTTTGTTGGAAGTTCAATTATCGGTAGAAAATCTTCATTCCCTGAAATATATAGTTCGCTGGAGCCATGTTAAACTTTCTTCTAGAGGCCCTGTATCTTCTGCCTATGTGATAGGACCAGAAAGATAATTAACAAGATAAGAAGTGGAGCTGAGAGCCAGAGAAAAACTGTGCCTTTTAACAAAAGTGTAAAAAGCAAAAATTACAAAAAAAAAGAAGACTGAAGCAGGGAGAGAGAGTAGCTGAGACAGAAAAACAGAGAGAGAAGGCTGGGAGTGAGGTGCAGGGGGAGCAGGGATGGTCTCCCTCCTGCTAGCTCTTATTTTGGAGGCTGAATTATCAGTAAAAAGTCTTCATTCCCTGAAAAATCTAGTTTGCTGGAGTCATGTGGAAACTTCTTCTAAAGGCACAGCTTCTTATGCTTGTGTGGGAGAGCCAGAGTGATAATTAACAAAATAAGAGATGGAGCTGAGAGCCAGAGAAAAACTCTGCCTTTTAACAAAAGTGTTAAAAGGAAAAATTACAAAAAATAAGGGAAGACAGAAGCAGGGAGAGACAGGAACTGAGACTAAGAAACAGAGATAGAAGGCTGGGGTTGCAAGGGAGGGCACTCCCTACCACTATCTCATTTGTTGGATGCTGAATTAACAGTAGAAAGTCTACACTCCCTTAAAAATCTAGTTCGCTGGAGCTATGTGGAAACTTTTTTCTAAAGGCCCACCTTCCCTTCTGCCTGCATGGGAGGGACAGAGAGTAATTAACAAGATAAGAGTTGGAGGTGAGAGCCAGAGAAAAACTGTGCCTTAAAAAAAAAAGTGTAAAAAGGAAAAATTCCAAAAAAAGGGAAGACAGAAGGAGAGAGAGACAAGAACTGAGACAAAGAAACAGAGATCGAAGGCTGGGTGTCCGCAGAGATGGCTTACTACAGCAAGCTCATTTTTTTGGAGGCTGAATTATCAGTAGAAAATCTTCATTCCCTGAAAAATATAGTTCGCTGGATCCACCTGGAACTGAAAACTTCCTGCCGAAAACGGGCCGATCCTCCTTGTCCAGGAAGTGCTACTGCGACCCCAATCAACCACAAAAGTCGGTTCTTGATGCAAAATACAAGAGGCTTTATTTCTAGTGCGCTAGGACTTCACTTCTGGTCATGCAAGGCACATGGCGAGTGAAACTCCGAACAAAGGGGCATTCAGGTTATATAAACACAAGTCCGTGGAAAGAATGAGGAAGTAAGATAAGGGGCTTTCTACAGGGAGCTAGCAAATTGCCCCGGGCTTCCACAACTTTAGCAGTTTATAATGAGAGCAGCATCAGCTTTAGTACAGAAGCAGAAAAGGCAAAGGTTAAACTTTATATTTACAAAACAGGATAGGCCCAGTTTAATTTTATTCTTACAGAACCTTCTTCTGAAGCCCGGCTTCTTCTGCCTGGGTGGGAGGACCAGAGAGATAAATAACAAGATAAGAGCTGGAGCTGAGATCCAGAGAAAAACAGTGCTTTTCAAAAAAGAGTAAAAAGGAAAAATTTGAAGAAAAGGCAAAGGTTAAACTTTATATTTACAAAACAGGATAGGCCCAGTTTAATTTTATTCTTACAGAACCTTCTTCTGAAGCCCGGCTTCTTCTGCCTGGGTGGGAGGACCAGAGAGATAAATAACAAGATAAGAGCTGGAGCTGAGATCCAGAGAAAAACAGTGCTTTTCAAAAAAGAGTAAAAAGGAAAAATTTGAAAAAAATTAAAAAAGGGAAGACAGAAGATGGGAGAGACAGGAACCGAGACAGAGAAACAGATAGAAGGCTGGGAGTGCGAAGTGGCGCTCCCTACTGCTAGCTTGTTTGTTGGAGGCTGAATTATAAGTAGAAAATCCTCATTCCCTGAAAAATCTGGTTCGCTGGAGCCATGTGGAACCTTCTTCTAAAGGCCCGGCTTCTTCTGCCAGGGTGGGAGGACAAGAGAGATAATTAACAACTTAAGAGGTGGAGCTGAGAGCTAGAGAAAAACTGTCCCTTTTTAAAAAAAGTGTAAAAAAATTACATAAAAAAGGTAGACAGAAGCATGGGAGACAGGAACTGAGACAGAAAAACAGAGAAAAGGCTGGGAATGCAGGGGTGGGGGGCTCTCTACCGCTAGCTTGTTTGTTGGAGGCAGAATTATAAGTAGAAAATCTTCATTCCCTGAAAAATCTAGTTCACTGGAGCCATGTGGAACCTTCTTCTAAAGTCCTGGTTTCTTCTGCCTGGGTGGGAGGGCCAGAGTGATAAATGACAAGATAAGAGGTGGAGCTGAGAGCCAGAGAAAAACTGTGCCTTTTAACAAAAGTGTAAAAAGCAAAAATTACAAAAAAAAAAAAAAGAAAAGGGAAGACTGAAGTAAGGAGAACGAGTAACCGAGACATAAAACCAGAGATAGAAGGCTGGGAGTGTGAGGGTGGGCTCCCTGCCGCATTGTCATTTGTTGGATGCTGAATTATCAATAGAAAATATTCATTCCCTAAAAAATCTCGTTCGCTGGAGCCAAGTGGAACATTCTTCTAAAGGCCCGGCTTCTTCTGCCTGGGTGGGATGACCAGAGTGATAATTAACAAGATAAGAGGGGGAGCTGAGAGTCAGAGAAAAACTGTGCTGTTTTAAAAAAGTGTAAAACAGAAGAATTACAAAAAAAAAAAAAGGGAAGACAGAAGCAGGGGGAGACAGGAACTGAGAAA
>NW_006207294.1:3722-4008 GCF_000334495.1 Tupaia belangeri chinensis
AACCGAGACAGAAAACAGAGATAGAAGGCTGGGGGTGCAGGGAGGTGCACCTTACTGCTAGCTCGTTTGTTGGGGGCTGAATTATCAGTAGAAAATATTCATTCCCTGAAAAATGTTGTTTGCTGGAGCCATGTGGAACCTTCTCCTAAAGGCCCAGCTTCTTCTGCCTGGGTGGTGCTGAGAGCCAGAGAAAATCAATACCTTTTAAATAAAGTGTAAAAAGGAAAAATTACCAACAAAAGGGAAGACAAAAACTGGGAGAGACAGGAACTGAGACAGAGAAACA
>NW_006207295.1:0-6619 GCF_000334495.1 Tupaia belangeri chinensis
ACCAACTAGATTCCCCAGCTGAGGTGGTTCTCTAAAATAAATGATGTTTGTACATCACCTGTACATGATTTATGTTAGACTTAAGTGCTTATTCTATTCCCTGTTGCTTATTAATTGAATACCTAAGTCTGGGTGATTTATAACATTTTGGGTATTAAGAAAATTTTTCAGAGAGCTCCTTTCCTTTTTTGGGGGGAGAGGTTTTTTTTCGCTATAGGACATGTGTGCTCGCCAGACAGACAGAGAGAGACATAGAGACAGAAAGTGAGAAATCACCCCCCAAGGGGGATGGTCATGCTGCAATCTCTTCTCCTCCATTCTCCTCTCAGGATCTTGGGCACGCATGCACATGTGCCCGGCATTAGTTTTAAGCCACCGGGTCCAGGAAGCGAACCACGGTTGACTACGTGGGAGTCCAGCAACATAGCCGTTATGCTAATTGCTGGTTCCCAGAGAGCTCCTTTCCTAACCACAAGCTTACACTCATCCTTCCATTTAAGAAATAACTGAGGCTCCTCTATTGTAGTTTTTAGGTAGTAGCCAAATTATTCCAGATAAAAAAAGAAAAATCCCTCTTCTTTTCTCAGTTGTTTGCTATGGATAATTATTCTTTATATTCTATGGATCTTCTTGATGCCCTTAGTACCCACTTACAGAGGTATAATGAAAGAAGGAAGTAAAATGACCAAGAATAAGAAAGAAAGTCTGGTTCTAGTAACCTGGTTTTGGCAACTCAAATAATAAAAACACAAAAATTAAAAAAAAGAAAAAAAAAGAAAAAAAAAGATGAGGTTTAAATCTCCTCCTGGCAGAACAGGGGGATCTCTGTCTTGCTTTACAGGAATACTGCTGCTTTTATGCCAACAAGTCCGGCATCATTCGTGGCAACATACATCAACTCCAAGAGTCTTTCCAATGACAACTTGCCAGCAATCCCTAATGGTCTGCCTGGAACAGTCTCCTCCCTTTCCTGCTCCCCCTCCTTGGCCCATTCATTGGCCTTTTAATTTTTTGCTCACTGGGACCTGTTATATTTAATGGGCTCATGTCATTCCTCAAACAACAAATTGACTTGCTTACTATGTGGCCTATCTAGGTCCACTATACTAGATTGGAGATGGAAGACCAACACCACTATACTGGTCTCGCCTGAGGTGCTGAATTGGTTACCCAAAGATGGGTAAGAGAGTCTAATGAACCCAATAACTGTTCAGTCCTTCCACCTAAGACAGGAGGCCCATCATAGCTATGGGACTCTCCAATGATGGGTAAGAATGGACGTATGGTTCCACAAATGACTCCAACCTAAGACAGTTAGGATTCGCCTTGGCCTTTTCCTCATCTCTCAAATTAAAACAGAGAAGAGGGACATGTGGGAGTCTGCACACCAGCGAATATCACCCTTAGGTTTCGATTTCTCAGCAAACAATTACACAATGACAAAGGCCATGATTGGCTCCCCTTCAAAACCTCACCTTCAAAACCATACTCCTATTGGCCACTAGAATCCCTCAGATTTGCATATCTGGCACCTCATGATTGGTCCACAAAAGTAACCAATCATAACCCACCTTTTAACAACCAATCACTGCCCACCAACATGTATATAACCATGATCCCTGGCCCACAATTACCAGATGACCCTGAAGTCGCTGAAACCCTGTGACACTGTGTTGTCTCCGTGCTGCCCACAATAAACAAATGACCCTGAAGAGTTGTAACACTGTGTCATCTCCGTGTTGTAACACTGCATCATCTCCGTATTGTAACACTGGGCTGTTCAACCCGTCTCTCACTCCTTCCCTCAGGAAACCTGTTTGACTGTCCCCCAGTTTGGGACAATTCCAGATGTAACTTAATTAGCATGTGGTCACTGAAGTGATATGGAACCCAGTATGATCAGTGTCCTTATAAACATGGAAAATACTTTGTGACCAACCAGACATTGGAGTGAGGTAGTTGCAAACCAAAAACTGCTAACAATTCAATACCAAAACCAGAAGCTACAAGAGACAAGGACAGAGTCCATGCAATCTAGGAGGACGCATGACTCTGATAAAGCCATAACTTCACACTTGTACCCTTCAGAACTGTGGAAAAAAGTTTCTGTTTTTGTATTTTGTTATAGGGCACATGCACTCGCCAGAAAGATAGAGACAGAAAGTAAAAAATCACCCCCCTAGGGGGGATGGCCATGCCACAATCCCTTCTCCTTCATTCTCCTCTCGGGATCTTGAGCATACACGTACACATGCCTGGTGTGAGTTGAAGCCACTGGGTCCAGGTCTCAAACCGTGGTTGACTACATGGGAGTCTGGTGACATAGCCATTATGCCAACCTCTGATTCCAAAAGGTTTCTGATTTTAAAGCCATGTAACTGGTGGTACTTCCTTATAGCAACCCTAAGAAAAGCTACAGGTGGCAGATCCCTTCTGGTTGGGAGTGGCTTTCAGAAAAACTGCTTGCTATGGGCAGATGTCCCTTGCCACATAGAGCTGATGGAGACATTGAGATATTTGAGAGATCAGAGATATTGTTATAAGGAATTAGAGATTGGCAATTAAGAGACTTACTGTGGGAGAAAAGGCTTTCAAAAGATATTGGGGGTCAGGCATATCTGGTACTTTTCTACTAATCTTTTAAGAAAAATAGATACTGGAGACAGTGTGGGAAGAGAGTGGAAGATGGCAGAGGGTAAGAGATAGGGAATCAAGGATGAGGGGGAAAAAAGCAAAACATATAGGAAACAAGAAATGGAAAATTATTTGTTGACAATAACGTGTATGTTGATGTGCTTGATTGAGATAATATACAGTGTACTCTGGATGGAAAATCTCATTTTGTATGCTGTGATGATGTACAATGAATGAATGTAAATAAATAAATTTAAATTTAAAAAAAGAAAAATAGACCCTAGCACCAGCAGATGACAAAATGATTACATCGCTGGACTCCCATGTAGTCCACAGTGGCTTGAGTCCCAGACTTGATGGCTTAAAACACATGTCAGGCATGTGTGAATGTATGCCAAAACCCCAAGAAGAGAATGGAGGAGAGATTGTGGCATGGTCATCCCTCCTGTTGGGTGATTTCTCACTTTCTGTCTCTCTGTCTCTTTCTGTCTTTCTGGCAAGTGCACAGGCCCTACAGCAAAAATCGCTCTCTAAAAAAAGAAAATAAAATCCTTAAACAGTTCAGGATAAACTCAATAAAACTCTCTAAGTTCTGAATTTTCTTCTTCTCATTTCTTCATTTGGTGTCTGAAACTCTGGATATCTCAGTTTCTCAATAAGGAACCTTACTGTTGGCTTCTAGATTACATAGAGTAATTTACAAGGATATAGAAAAGTATAGATGAGGAGTCAGGTTCCTGGCATTGATATGGGGCTGTGGAGAAATACAAAGCAGTGGGTCTGGTTTGAGCAGTGACACCTTGGACCCTGAAATTAGGAATCCAGTTCTAGAGTATGTCTGGATGTGATTTACAATTTAAAATTATAAAAAAATATTGGGGTGGGATTTCCTGGAGGTTGGTGGAGTAAGACAAAAAACTAAAAAGGGAGAAATATTTTTTTTTTAATTTAGAAACAAATTTTATTTAAGATCTGAAATACAATTCCTAAAATATCTACTTCTCCTGAAAACTGTGGCTACACAATGATGCATTGCCTCTATCATGTTAGAACGTGCATGTAACAAACCACCATTCTTCAACAATTTCAGCAAAGATAGAATCCCTAAGGAGCAAGATAGATGGACTTGCAGAGGATGGGCTGTTTTACTTCAAGCACTATAAAAAAAAGAAAAAAGAAAAAAAGGAAAAGATAAAAAGAGAACAAATGCATGGGTTTTCAGGTATATACATTAAGTGGAACATGTGGCACTAGGAAATCAGAGAGTTTTCTCACATAGCATTAACACATATTAGAAAATTGTGTTGTGTCAAAGGGATAGAACCACCAGCATTCAAGCAATGTTGTCAACTAGGCAATAAAATGTCCTACTGAATGTTTCTTCTTTGTCTAATTGCTGCATACACTGGTAGCAACTTTGAAATGAGAAAAGGAGCTTAGACTCCTTTTATTTTCTGTTTAAAACAGAACAGAAAACAAACTGAAACATAAGCCCTGTTATACATTAACAATTTTAAAGAACATCAATTATACAAGAAAAAGACTAAGAACAAAAGGTGTTTACAGACATCAGACATAAAGAGTGAGTGGTCAGTAGACCCTCACAGGGCTTTGCGGTGGTACTCAGCAAAAGCCACTTTGTAATCACTGGCGGTAAACAGAGATGCCGTATTCTTTGTCAGATATTTCAGAAAATCATGCAAATAGCCCAACAATAATACAAGGCTCTTCTCATCAAGGGGCACATAGGCCAACATTGCTCCAATTATTACAAATAATCTCAGTAGATGTGGTGCTCCATGAAGCTGAGACATCGGTGCATCAGGGTGAGTTTCAACATATTGGGGCCTCTCCAATTTTTAGAGCAGCTGAGTGCCCAACATGACATTGAAGTATGTTTTTATTCCTGCCACGACCTCATTAACTGCGTATTCCTTGTTGTCAATGTTTCCCTGTGACTTCTTGCAGTTTGCATACTCTTCCAGGATCGCATGTATGTTTTTCTTTGCAGGGAATTGGTCACTAAGTCCCAGTCCTCAACAAGTCATGGTTTCAATTCTTCAGGAATCTTCACTTTGACCTCCATTCTATTCTTGAATGCCTCTTCACTTTCAACAGTGGGGTCTGCCCTGGCCATTTTCTTCTGAGGGGGCTGAGGTGCTTTGCTGGTACTGCCACCATCCCTCTTTCCAGGAGTCTTCTGCTTGTTATTTCTTGTCTTCCTCACAGACCCTGAAAGGGGTTTTTCTGCAGAGCGACCCCCACCCCATCTTCCTGGCAGAGATGGCTCCACAGTCTTTGGCTGGGGACCAGCTGTCTTCTTTCCCAAAGAGGTACCTCTCATCTTACTTCTCTGCATGTTGCTCCTAGTTGTTTATTAAAGTTGTCCTCTTCTTCAGATTGTTGTCCATGAATCTGAGAACCCTGCTTTTTGGAGCTCATTCAACCCTGTTTTTATTCCACCAACAATCTCTTTTCTTTCTCTTTCAAGAATTCCTATTGATTTCTCAGATGGAATTTTATCAGTCTTCTGGGATGGCCTGGAAAGATGAAGTGGGAGCCACAACCCAAGATCCTGTAATCAAGGATAGTTCTACAATGAGGATCAGATCTCCTGATCCTTACTGTACAGCAAACTTAGCTTTTCTGATGGTGACCTGAAACAAGAATCCAGTTCTTCCCAGTAGCTGATGTGTGATCACTGCCCTTCCTCCAACTGCCATAGTCAAAAGGGAGAAAATTTTTTAAACTTAATTTGGCAAATTTAAATTACATGAGGAAAATTAAAAGTAAAAACAAAACCCAATAATCACCACATGGTAGATTAATTCACTTAGAAAAAAATAGAACTATCAGGGCAATCTCAACATGAGCTTACATCAAGTATATTTAAGTTTCTCAAATAAATAAAGAAAGTAATTCTGTACAAATAGAACAAAATATGGTGAAATAAATCAAAACAAGCCAGGCCAGCAAGTGGCATAAAGGTTAAGGCACTGGAACCCACATAGCCAACTCTGGGGTTGGAGTCTCAGACGCAGAGTCTTGAGCATGCTGGGTCCATGTGTGTGCATGCCCAAAATCTCAAGAGGAGAATGGAGGAGAAGAGATTGCAGTGTAACCACCACCCCCAAGGAGTGATTTTTACTTTCCCTCTCTATCTCTGTTTCTGCCTCTCTCCATTGAGCACATGCAAAAAATAAAAAAGTCAATGTAAATGGAGAAGAGGTAAATATAATACATAAAAATACGAATTCATGAAAGTAAAAGACACACTAACTGAAATAAAATGTTTACATTATATGCACAGGAAAAAAAATACTAGGAGGAGGGCTGGACAAAGTAATCAGAGAATAGGCTAATTGGAAAGTAGTACTAAAAATTTTACCAACAAAACAGAAGGGAGTGACACAGGAAAAGAACAAAAGTAACTTTAAAAATGAATATTATTCGGCCAGCAGTTGGTGTGGTGGTTAAGGTGCACAGTTCCCACATGGCTTACTGCAGCTCTAGTCCTGGACAGGGCAACTTAAAAATCATGCTGGGCATGCGTGTGTGCATGCCTAAAGTGCCAGGAGAAGAATAAAGTAGATGGGATTGTGGCATAGCCATCTCTCCTGGGAGGCGATTTCTCACTTTCCCTCTCACTGTCTTCTGTATCTCTTTGGCAAGCACATGTGCCCTATAGCACAAACCAAAAAAAAAAAGATGTCATTTTGAATGATCTCAACCGCTGAACATTCCAAAAGGAAAGAATGAAGTAAATGAAAGTCTAAATGTGGAAATGTAGTGAGGGATAAATTTCTAAAATAGTACTAGGTGTTTATTTTCTTCTCACTTTTAAAATGTCCAGTGAGTGCTAAGTATATAAAAAAAAAAAATCTGTTCTTAAGTAGTCTGTGGTCAGTATGCAGACTAAAAGAGATTTTATTTTTTCTCACAGTAACCACAGATTAAAACAAATTACCTACCAAATGCCAAAGAA
>NW_006207296.1:0-1259 GCF_000334495.1 Tupaia belangeri chinensis
TTAATTGTTTTATTTTATTCAAAATCTCTTCTGTAGGGTCAATATCTGGCATTAAAGTGGTGCAGATTCGAAAAAGTTGTAGGGTGGCAGTCGTTTTTTGAAAGGAGGCCATTTTGAATCATGGTACTTGCCTACCTCCATTTCTGAAGTTTCTTTCTCAGGTGGTCATTTTGAATTACTGTACTTAGCTGACTCAGTTTCTAAAATTTCTTCAGACGGCCAATTTAGATTATTGTAATTGTCAGCCTTGGCCTCTAAGATTTCATCCTCTGAACTAGATAATGACTCATTTTTCTTTGGCTCTTGTAGACCCTTAAGGTTGTTTTTCTTTTTTAGTTTTTTCGATTTTTGGGGTTTTGTCTCGCTTTTGGGGCTTTTAACTTCTTCCTCACTATCTAGGGAAATAAGATAGTCGTCCTGTTCTTTTTTTGTTTCAGAATCCTCGGTTAGATCTGAGGTGGCTATAGCCTCCTCCTGCGGTTGATCATTTTGCATGATTTGCTCTCTCTTAACGAGCATAACAGCAAGGGCTTATACTGAACTCTGAACAGATATTCCGTGCTAACTAGGCTTTTGTCCCATTATTACCCGTACTTAAAATAAAACGTAAGTAAATACTTACCAGGATGTCTTCTCTTCATCCCTCTGTTTCTGCCGGCATTTCTGGGTTGCTCTTCACTGGATCCTTCATACTCAGGTCCAGGCACCAAGTATCCCAGCCCGTGGGACAGTAGAACAGGTTTTCTGAGGGAAGGAGTGAGAGATGGAATGAACGGCACACTATCACAGCATGGAGATGACACAGTGTCTCTTCAGGGTTGTCTCTTTATTGTAGGCAGCACAGAGATGACACAGTGTTCAGGGTGGGCCGGAGCCGACACGATGTCGCCACAGCTCAGGGTCGTCCAGAGACGATGCGGCGTTGCAGCTCAGGGTCGTCTGGAGACGACGCGGCATCACAGCTCAGGGTCGTTCAGAGACGGTGTGGTGTCACAACTCAGGGTCGTCTGGAGACGGCATGGTGTCGCAGCTCTTCAGGGTCTTCAGGGTTATCTGGCGATTATGGGCCAGGGATCATGCTTATATACACATTGGTGGGCCATGATTGGTTGAATGAAGGATAGCAAAAGGTAAGTTATGATTGGTTGCTTTGTGGACCAATCATGAGGTGCCCGAATATGCAAATCTGAAGGATTCTAAGCTGACCAATTTGTTATGGGAAGTGGCAAATCAGAGTGTGGTGTTGAAGGTGAGGTTTT
>NW_006207297.1:0-4805 GCF_000334495.1 Tupaia belangeri chinensis
TCCTCTTCAGCAGTTCCTTGTCTCTTGTCTCTTCCATCTCCATAAGCTCTGCCATTATGAATGTTCTGAATTCTTTATCAGACATTTCCATGATTTCCATTGAATTGTGTGTGGATGAAGAGGAGTTATCCTTTTCCCTTGGAGGAGAAGTATTTTCCTGCTTCCCCATATTTCTTGTGGTCCTGCAGTGATTTCTAATCATCTGGTGGATGGTCGATTTCTTCCCAAACTTGGAAGCCAAACTTGGAAATTCAATCTGAGGGCTGAGGAGTGTGTAGAAAAGGAAACAGAGAGAGGAAAGCAATAGCAACAACAGCAAAAACAAACAAACAAAAAAAAACAGACAAGAAATGAAAAGAAAAAAAAATGAAGAGAAAAACTGTTAAATAAAACTAAAAAAAATAATATTAAGAAAGTTTCAATAAAACCCCAAAATTAGAAATGGCTAGACTGCAGGAGCCATGGAGCTGTCTCTTAAAGAAGGCCTGTTCTGTTCCCTTCTGCCTCTCCTGTGTTGGGAGGGGGAGAGGGAATTATTAACAAGATAAAGGGCTAGGAGGGGCCAACAGGCCCAGAAAAATGCCTCACCTTGAGAAAATTCTAAAAAGCAAACATTTAAAAAAAAAGAGAGACAAGACAGAGACAGAGACAGAGGTAGAGAGGGACAAAGACAGATACAGAGACAGGAGGCCTGAAAGGGGTCTTCTTACCATGCAAGTTTTGTATGCTGGAGGCCAAATTATCAGTGGGACCTCTTCATTTTTCCGTTTCCCCCAAAATAGCTGTTTCACAGGAGTCATGGAGCGGTCCTATAGTAAAGATATTTTACCCAGCATGATGCACATCTCAGTCGTTGAGAATATTATACACATCCTCATCAACAGATTACAGATTATATTTGTGTCCCACAAATACCTTATCTCTCCATTTTTCCCCTAATATCTGTTCCTGCACTCTTCCCCTCCCACACTCTCCTTTCACTTTGTCTCTAGTGTCCATAACAAATTTTAATGTTTTTATGTCCTCCAGTCTTTCAGTCTCTTCCATAGTGGACAGTATATGTATCTTAAGTGGAGACATACAATATCTCTCGTTCATATCCTGACTTGCTTCACTCAGCAACAAATCTCATTCATCCACTTTCTATGAAATTCCAGGGCCTTGGTGTTTTTTTTTTTAAATGGCTGAAAAGTATTTTATAGAGTATATGTGCCACACTTTTTTATTCCATTCATCCATTTGTGGACATTTGAGTTGGTTCCATGTCTTAGCAATTGTGACTAGAACTGCAACAAATATAGTTGTACAAATGCTTTTTTCCAACTGAGAGCTCTACTTTTCTTAGGGTAGATACCAAAGAGTGAAATTGCTGGATCATGTGGTAGTTCTATATGAAGGTCTTTGAGAAACCTTCATATTATTCTCCTCAGTGGCTAGACCAATTTACATTCCCACAAACAATGTAGGAATGTTCTTCTTTATACACCCCCCCAACAGTTTATCATTTGTTCTTTTTTTAAAAATCTTTGCCATTCTGACTGGGGTTAGGTGGTATCTCATTGTGGTTTTGATCTGCATCTCCCTTATGATGAGGAATGTTGAGCATTTTTTTCATATGCTGTTTCACTGTTTGTATGTCTTCCTTAGAGAGTTGTTTATTCAGCTCATTTTTCCATCTTTTATTTGCATTGATCATTTTCTTCCAGGTAAGCTGCTTGAGTTGTCTGTGTATTCTGGCTAAAAGTCTCTTATCTGGGGCTGGCAGGTGGTGTGGTGGTTAAGGGTGCTGGACTCCCACATAGCCGAACATGGCTCGAGTCCCAGACCTGGCAACTTGCTTTCTCACTTTCTCTCTCTCTTGCACTCTGTCCCTCTCTGGTCAAATTAAAGATAAATAAATAAAATAAATAAAGTCAAATAAAAATAATTATTTTAAAAAAAAGTCTCTTATCTGAGGCACAGTTAACAATTCTCTCACATTCTGAGTGTTGCCAATCCAAACTAAGTATGGGCAGAGAGAATTAATCATGAAGAGATGTTATATTCACCAAATGTTTTTTCTGCATTAATTGATATGATAATATGTTTTTTATCTTTTTACTGGTTAACATTATTTATTGCATTAATAATTTTGCATATGTTGATTCTACCTTGTATCCCTGGGATCAAGTCTACCTGCTCATGACTTATCTTTTATATCCTTTTATTTGTCCTTGAGTATGGTTTTCTAGTAACTTATTGAGAATTTAGCATCAATATGGGTTATCCCAGAGGATATACTATTATGTAAAATTCTCCAGATATTTTCTAATCTCTGTTGTGTATTCTTTAAACTAATAGCTGTTTATAAGCTTTTCAATGTCACATATCTATTCAGGATTTTTTTATTGTCAATACCTAACTTCTTTCCTGGGTAATCAGAGTAAATACTTTCTAATATTCCAATAATTATTGGTTTACTGAGAATTATTATGTGGCCTAACATTCAGTTCATACCCAAGAATGTTCATGTGCACTTGAGAAGGATTGGCATTATGATATTGTGTGGAGTGTTCTATGTGTGTCTGCCTATACTGGTAAGACTAGGTATTTCTATTATTGCAAATAAGTATTGTCTCTGGCTCTTGTAGAACCATTTATGTTTATATATCCTTCTTCTATTTCTTGACCTTGTAATTCAGTGAGTATATATTCATAGCTATTGTGTCTTCTACAGGAATTGACACCTCTAAAAGCACAATTGGGCCAGCTATTGGCATAGTGGTTAAGGGGGATGGATCTTACATGGTCAATTCCAGAGTTTGAGACCTAGATCAGGCAGTTTGAAAAACATGCCAGGAATGCATGCATACATACCCAAAATGCCAAGGGGAGAATAGAAGAGAAGGGATTGTCAAATAGCCATCCACCCTGGGGGGATGTGACCTCTCAGTTTTCTGATCTCTTTTTCTCTGTCTCTGTCTCTGTCTCTCTCTCTCTCTCTCTGGCAAGCACTTTCCCCACCCAATAGCAAACTATAAAAAAGCACAAAGTATCTTTGAGTTCTTGTATTGATTTTTAAATTTGGGGGGAATGTTTTTGTTATAGGGCATGTGCACTCACCAGAAAGACAGAGAGAGAATGAGAGACAGAAAGTGAGAAATAACCCCCCAGGGGGAATGGTCACACTACAGTCCCTTCTACATTCTCCTCTCAGGATCTTGGGCTCACATGGACACACACCTGGCATGAGTTTAAGCCTCTGAGTCTGACACTTAAACCGTGATTGATTACATGGGAGTCAAGCACCATAGCCATTACTCCAACTGCTGATCCTGATCTTGTATTGATTTTTCATTTAAGTTGTCAAAGCTGATATTAGCATCACCATTTCATCTCTCCCAAGTATATTAAACATGGTTTTAGTTTATTTTCTTAATTTTCCCAATGAGAATGAAAAAATGTTGGACATTTAAAGAAATATAATTTGACTTGAGAATGTCTTAACTCTATTAGTGTTGTATATGGTTTAACCTGTGCCTTAAGTTGCTACAAGTTGGGATTCCCAAGAAGGAATAGTAAGAATATATTTGTGAAAGAAGTCCAAAACACTTATGAGAACTTACAAATAGAACACTGCAGTGTCTTCATGAAAGATAAAGGGGTTCACATTGTAAAGCTTAGGTGAGAGTTAAAAAAATTTGACTTAGTGTGAGACTCCAGCAAATTGAAAAACATACAGGGCATGCATGCAATGATATGAAATCTTACTACCAACAGGATGGAAAAATACCGACAGAGGGATTGTGATGTGACCACACTCAATTGAGGAGGTTGATTTCTCCCTCTTCCTCTCCATCTCTCAGGTGAGTACATGAGCTCCTTGGCAATTTTTAAAATTGTGTTAGTTTAACAACATTGATAAAAATTGACAATATTATAACAAATAAAGTAATCCAGGAATGGAAAGACAAATACCAAATCATAACATAAATTGTGAGGTAATGTATATGTGAAATGGCTGGACTTAGCCATTTCCCAAGTCTTATATCTATCAAAATGTCATTTAAAAATATTTATTTGTTTATTTTGCTATACAGTGCATGCTCTCACTAGAGGGGGGAATGAGAAATAACTTCTGCAAGTGGTGGTCATGCCACAGTACCTTCTTCATTCTCTTCTAAGGATTTGGAGCATGCACACACACAGGCCCACTGTGTCTTTCAAGCAGCCAAATATGGGACTTGAACTGTATGGTCAGTCATGTGGGATCTAGTGACTACCCACCGTATCACCTGGTGTCCCCAAAGCATATTCTTGTATATACAAAATGTATATACAAAAATCTATAAAATTTATATTAAGTCAAAAAACAGAAATATAATATATAAATGAACAGGTTTATCAGGTTGTATGGTAATTAAGGCACTGGATTCCAACACGACTGATCATCGTTCAATTCCTGGACCTGGCACCTTGAAAATCGTATTTGGCGGGACCAGCAGTTAGCATAATGACTATGTCGCTGAACTCCCATGTAGTTGACTGCGGTTCGAGTCCTGGACCCAATGGCTTAAAACTCATGCTAGGGGACCAGCAGTTAGCGTAATGGCTATGTCGCTGGACTCCCATGTAGTTGACCACGGTTTGAGTCTCGGACCTGGTGGCTTAAACTCATGCTGTGTGACCAAGATCCTGAGAGGAGAATGGAGGAGAAGGGATTGTGGCGTGACCATTCCCCCTGGAGGGTGATTTCTCACTTCCTATCTCTCCGTCTGTCTGTCTGGCAAGCACCGTGAAAAACCTCTCCAAAAAAAAATAAATAA
>NW_006207298.1:0-675 GCF_000334495.1 Tupaia belangeri chinensis
TCACTGCCTTCTACTGTGTCCTGGGCTATCTTGGCTTCTTGGCTCTACGGAGTTTCACTGTGGCTTTCCTAGACAGGAACCTGCCTGATACATTGAATGAAGCCAAGTTCCTCACATTGAGCATGCTGGTGTTCTGCAGTGTGTGGGTCACATTTATCCCCATCTATCACAGCATCAAGGGGAAATTCATGGTGGCGGTGGAGGTCTTCTCCATCTTGGCTTCCAGTACAGGACTTCTGGGCTGCATCTTTGTGTCCCAGTGCTACATAATTCTGATAAGACCCGATGAGAACTCCTGGAAAGCTTTGAAAAACAGAAGGAGTTCCAAATTAAAAAGGCATTTTAAGGTTTTATCTCATGATCCTATATCACAATTTTAGAGTTTTGAATCTAAAATGTATCCTGAATTTATATACTCAGATGATAAAATAATGGAAAGTGAATGACTTATTAAATTCATTTTTTAAAAGTCATTTTGTATTTAAATCTTAAACAGGTATTAAACCTGCAACTATGAATGGTATCTTAAATTGCTGAGTTTTTTTAGTATTTATTTTTATTTATTTATTTATTTTTACATTTTTTTAATACATTCAATCACATTATTTAGCTTACAAGGTGATCATTTCAATATATGAACATTTCTCCCCGGTTGAGTTGATCAAAATATAACAA
>NW_006207299.1:0-797 GCF_000334495.1 Tupaia belangeri chinensis
TTTTAGAAACCTGTACTTGTAAGAGTAAATTGTTTTTACCCTCTTTGTGGAAATAACAGGACTTTAGCCATAGTTAGGATTTTAGCCATAGTTAATGCTCTGACAAAAATTCACAACTGACCGAGAAATTTGGCTATATATGTCAGTTTAACATAATAGCCTACTATTAATTCTTGGGAATCTCAAATTATTTTGGAACACAATGCATATATAGGCATACAAGTACATAAGATTATCTTAAGTATAATATTAAGAAAATTAGAATTACTTAATTTGACAATGCTTTCTATTTTTATCTAACATATAAACAATGAGCCTGATTGGTTTAGCAACTCCCTTTTGGATGTTTTAGGGTTTCTCTGTAAACATTCTAGAGTTACTTTGAGGTCAGAGATTTTCTGTTAGCACTAAAACTAAAGCCAGAAAAAACTAGTCATTAATTTATTTTTCTATTAAATATCTACTATGTAAAATGCAACACATAACACTAGGTGTTTCATTAAACCAACCACATAAAAATAAATGTGATGTTGTTTCATCAATGAAAACCTAGACAAAATATATGTTGGAAATTGTGAAGACTTTCACTTATTAATTTTTTTATTACATTTGAAGCCAGCTCGTTCACTAAAGTTATATGAACTTGAGAAACATTTAGACCAATTTCTACGAGCACTCTTTTTATAAACCAAATGGAATAGAATATTTTAAGGCCTGTTTTCACACAGACATACAACATGTAGTACGTAACATAACATATTACATACATAGACGCACACACACATATCAGGATTACA
>NW_006207300.1:0-420 GCF_000334495.1 Tupaia belangeri chinensis
AGTGCGTTAGCCACCACGCCACCTGCTGGCCCCATAATTGTTTTTATAATGATTATCCTACACGCTGTATTGGAATCATTTTAAAATAACAATCAACTGGCATAAACACACTTTAACAAATGCATACTGCTCTCCTACACTGTTTTATAGTTTTTCTACCATGGTTTTTACATGTTTTAAACTTCCTGCAAAGACATTTGCTATTACATGAAGCTACTTGTCTGTTCGGTTTATAAAAACAGGCACCGTCAGAATTCTCAGCTAAATGCTTGAACCTCACCTCTTCTAACTGGACTAGAAATTAGCTCAGTGCTTCCCAAACATATCTCGGTCTCAAAGTTCAGCTGCTCTGAACTCAGCTCCACAGCTCGTGGATGTGGCCAGCCCCGTGGAATAAAGGCGGGAGGGTGCGGCGAAACA
>NW_006207301.1:0-1372 GCF_000334495.1 Tupaia belangeri chinensis
TCCTCTATTTATATCCTTAGCACCTTGCACAGTGATCTGCACAGAAGAACATCGTTCATGAAAGTTCATTAAAAGAGAGAAACGGCAGGGGAGAGGGAGGGCCCGGCACCTTCTAGTCTCAGTGTGAAAGCCCTCCTCCCCCAAGAGGCCTTCTGCTATCATCTCATCCAAAGGAGTCTTCCCTCCTTCCCTTTATTATTTTCCCCATAACATTCACATTTTTTCTCTGTGGCATTTGGCACCATCTGTAATTACGCCTATTTAGTGGTCTGCATACTTCCTGTTCACCTCCATCAGTGGTCTATCATAAACTCCACGGGTAGGTTTGTTTTGTTCATTCCTGTATAGTCATAGCTAGGCAAAGTGCCTGGCACAAGGAGGTGCTTAGGCCAAAGTAGGTAATGAGTAAACAAAGGTCCTGTTTGAAAAGCAGACCTAAGAGTATTTCCTAATGACCACATGACCTGCTGTCAGCTGATGCCCCGAGAACATGCTTTTGGGCAAGATTATAGATGGTATTGCATCATTTCACCAGGGAACAGAGAATGTTGGGTGTTCACCTTTTTTGATATCAATAGTCATTGATGCTCAGTGCACTCAAGTCTTTTTTTCAATATCTCTCTAGTTTTTTTAAGGGTCTGAAATGTTTTCTGTAGTATATTTCTTAGTAAGATAGAAAGTCTGCAGCAGGTGGAGCTAGACAGTCAGAGGCTGGGGTCCAGTCATGCTTGTGCCATTGACCAGCCATGGGAACTTAGAGAGATCACCTTTAGGTAAGATCCCCTGGGGCAGGAGGGGTCTAAAGTAGCTCACATCTAAGGCATCTTTCAGGTCTTTACTACCCTTTGGAGCAATAAACCTAGGGCTGATTACCACCTCAGGGCTAAACATTCCTCTGTGTTTCAGTAAGTATTCAAATGAAAACAAACAAACATAAATGATTTATCTACTCCAGATCTCTAAGTTTCTCTAACTTCCAGAGCTCATTAGTCAAGAGTGGCTTCCCTATGGAGGCAATGATTATAGACCATGGTCCTCTCCAAAGAGACTAACAGGCAGTGCTTATTACCTACTCTAAGGCAGACAAAGGCTTTTCCTTGGTGTTACACGTAAGTGGCCACAGGAATAGGAAGGAGGATTAAAGGGTGGAGGAAGAGCTGACTTCTAATTCTCACGAAAGATGTAAAACCTGTGTACAAAATCCAGACGTTTTATCTTACCAAGAAATATATTACAGAAAACATTTCAGACACTTAAAAAGATTAGAGATATATCGAAAAAAAGACTTGAGTGCATTGAGCATCGATGACTATTGATATCAAAAACGGTGAACACCCAACGTTCTCTGTTCCCTGGTGAAATGATGCAATAC
>NW_006207302.1:0-593 GCF_000334495.1 Tupaia belangeri chinensis
AAGGTCATGCAGATAACAATGGGCAAGCCGGTCTTGAGCAAAGGTTCTGTCTAAAGCAGAGTGCCCACACGCTGGGTTCTCCAACACGAAAGGCAAGGCCAGGAGGTGGAGGCAGTGCTGAGTTATGTCTGGGTAAGAAGGCGGTGGAAGATGTCACCTTCTTCTTGGCAGAAATGCAGAGTGGGAAGGCCCGCCAACCCCCAGCAGAGTCTCACCGAACTCCAGCAGCTGCGCCTGCACCTCGCTGACACACGCCATGTTGAAGGTCACTTTCTGAAACATCATCTGCACCAGCCTTTGCTCCTTCTGATGACAATGAACACATAAACCAAATTTAAAACAGAGCATTCAAGAGGCAAGTAACATTTCCATACAAGCTTCAGTGGGCTCCAGGATGCTGTCAACACCCATGAAAGAAAGCACCATATTCATCGCCCAGGGTTGCTTACAAATGTCAGCTTGGGGGACCAGCAGTTGGAATAATGGCTATATCGCTGGACTCCCATGTAGTCAACTATGATTTGAGTCCCGGACCCAGGGGCTTAATCTGGTGGGTGTGTTTGATGCCTAAGATCCAGAGAGGAGAAGGGATT
>NW_006207303.1:0-796 GCF_000334495.1 Tupaia belangeri chinensis
TCCCTACTTCTGTGTTTTCCTCAAATAGTTTTACAGTTTTGAACTTTACATTTAAAGTTATCATTTATTTTTAGATAATATTTACAAATGGTGAGAGAAGGTCATTTAGTTTATTCTTCCACAAATAGATATTTAGCTTTTCCAGCACCAATTTATTGAAAAGACTATCTTTTTTTGAATTGAATTGTCTTGGAACTTTGTCAAAAATCAGTTGACTATTTTATTGGATTTGTTTGTGGATATCCTATTCTGTTTTATTGGTCAATATGTCTATTTTTGTGTCAGTATATTGCTTTGACAAAAAGAGGTCTTTAGAGATTACTGACAAATTATCTACCTGTGATTCCAGATAGATTATTCTTTTTTATTTATGTGAAGAATGTCACTGTTGTTTTAATAAAAATTGCATTTAATTTGTAGTTCATTTTGGGAAATATCAATATTTTACCTTGATTCTTCAATCCATGAACAAGGAATATTTTTCCAAGTATTTGTATCTTTTTCAATTCATTTATTTAGCTTTTAAAAAGTTTTTGTAGTAGCTATCTTTTAGCTATCTTTTACTTCTTTGCTACTTTTATCTCTAGGCACTGTTTTTAAACTCAAGAAGTGTAAATTGGACTTCTTTCTTAATTTCTGCCTCAGTGTGTTTATTGTTAATGTACATAAATGCTGCAACTGGTTTGTAGCATGTGGCTTTATTGAACTCATTTTTCACATATAAGAGTGTTTTGGTGGCTTCTTTATATTATTCTATACATATAGTATGCCATCTGGAAATACTATGTTCATTTCA
>NW_006207304.1:0-266 GCF_000334495.1 Tupaia belangeri chinensis
GGCAACATAAGCAGAAATGTAAAAGTAAAGAGACAGTAAAAATGAATGGTGGACCAGCAGTTAGTGTAATGGCTATGTCGCTGCACTCCCATGTAGGTGAGCGCAGTTTGGGTCCCAGACCCAGTGGCTTAAACTCACATTGGGCATGTTTGTGTGTGTGCCCAAGATCCCGAGAGGAGAATGGAGGAGAAAGTATTGTGGCATGGCCATTCCCCCTGGGGAGTGATTTCTCACTTTCTGTCTCCCTGTCTCTCTCTGTCTTTCTG
>NW_006207304.1:399-3167 GCF_000334495.1 Tupaia belangeri chinensis
TGTACTTCACTTTTATACCATTTTAACTTTTGTGATTTTTTTTTGTTGATACTTGCCTAACATGCATGTGCTGTAAAAATAGTTAACAAGGAATTAACTTTTTTTAAATGTCTTATTAAATTTTCATCACCAATCCAAGCATAAATGTTAAAAACAGGTTTATTAAGTTTATGTAAGTAGAATAAAATTTTATGAATGGAAATAAAAGAAAATATTTTAGGAGAGAGAGCAGGATGACCAGCTTCTGAGTAGAAACATTTGTAGAACAAAAAAAAATTAATAATAAAGAAATAAACAAACAAACAAAATGCAAAGAATTAAAAGCAGATAATGTACAATCATGGAAAATGGTAATAGATTCTGGACACCATGTGGTAAGAGGGAGGGAGAAGGAGGAAAGTGTGAGGAAAAGAATTCAGGAGAAAAATAGAGAGGCAAGATATTATTGGGACACAGAAATTTATGATTATCTGTTAATGATAATGTGTATAGTGTCTTCAACTGAACTCATGTAAAGTGTATTCATGTTGGGTAAGTTTACTATACAAGCTGTAGTGATGTATGATGATTGAATGTATAAAATTAAATTAAATTAAATTAAATTAAAAATATATAATATTAAAAAATGGCTGTTGCTAAAAAAACAAAACCAGGGTGGAAGGCCACACCACAATCCCTTCTCCTACATTCTCCTTTTAAAATGTTAGACAAATGACACACATGTATGCAACATAATTTTCAAGCTTCTGGGTCCCAGACTTGAACTGCAGTCAGCCATGTAGGAGTCCAGTGCCTTAACCACCATGCCCCTTATTGGCCCTAGGCCAGAATATTTTTCTTTAAAAGTGTGCTCAGTGGCACACCATGGGAAAGGGAGGCAAGCACAAGACTGGCCCAAATCTCCATAATCTTTTTAAGTGGAAGACAGGTCAGGCCCCTGGATTCTTTTACGCCATGCCAATAAGAACAAAGGCATCCATCACGTGGGAAGAATATACCCTAATGAGGTATTTAGAGAATCCCAGGAAGTACATCCCAGGATTAAGAATGATCTTTTCTGGCATTAGCCACTGTACAGTGTATTCTGGGTGGGAAATCACATTTTGTATGCTGTGATGGTGTTCAGTGAATAAATGTAAAATAAATTAAATTAAACTAAAAAAGAAGTCAGAGGGGCCAGCAGATGGTCTAGAAATTATATGCTGGACTCCCACATAGTCCACAGTGGTTTAAGACCCAGGCCTGGTGCCTTGAAACTCCCTCTGGGTGTATGTGTGTGTATGCTCAAAATCCAAGGAGGAGAATGGAGAAAGGGATTGTGGTGTGGGCATCCCACCTGGGGATGATTTATCACTTTCCCTTGCACTGTCTCAATCTCTCTCTCTCTCTGGCAAGAAAACACGTTCTACGACAATAATTTCTATAAAAAATAAATTAAAAGAAGTCAGAAAAAAAAATTTATAGCTAATCTTAAAAAAGTTACTAATGAGTAATAGTTTCTCATTGCCTTATTTATGTCAAAACAAAAATGATTCACCTATTTTATAATTTTTTATTTAATTTGTTATTTTTTTTTATTTGACCAGAGGGTGAGAATGAAAAGTGAGAAACCAAGACACCAAGCCTGGGACCCAAAACATGGTCAGTCATGTGGAAGTCCAGCCCCTCAACCACCAGGCCACCTGCCAGCCCCATTGTTTCAACATTTATATGTGTGCCATAATTTAATTGATCTCCTACACCAGAACACATATCATGAGTGGCTGACAGTATATTTTTTGGACAGTTCTGTTTTAAGTAAGTCTGGCTTGTGGTTAGATAAATATCATTGTTTATTTGTTTTTAATTTTGATAGTAATTTCAGTCCAGTAAATGCTATCACTGCCCTTTCTGAAGATATACTTGGTAATTCATTAGTAATGCTCTTCTTTCTACAAAAATTGTCAATGCCATGTCAAAACCTACTGTAGATTGTTTTATTTTTAACTTAGGTTTACATGTTTGTGGATATTTGAATATACAAATACTAGGGAAATCCTTTCACTTTTCAAAACCAAGCAGACTCATCTGTGTTTTATTGTGTTCATTGACCCATTAAAGTCAAGATCTAAATATAAGGTAGTGATGTCTACTTTGTTTTTGGTTTTAATTATGTCAATCTAATTAGAATTCCCTGTGTCTGAAACACTATCTTTTACTCATTGAAAGACATTTTAGTGTGGTTTGTGTATACTCTCATATACTTACATATTTTATAAATGATTTGTAAAGTCAGATGCTTTTGAAAGTCACTGTGACAAGATTTACAAGCATTTAAATTTTACATTTGAATTATTTTAAAAAGAATTATTTAACTTCATTCATTATTATTATTGTTATTATTTTAATTTGACTAGAGAGAGACAAAGAGAGAGGAAGAGTGAGAAAGCAAACCACCAGGTCTGTGATTTGAACCATGGTCGACCATGTTGGAGTCCAGCACCTTAATTACCATGCCACTTGCCAGCCCCTGAATTCTTTGTTTCCTAAGTAAGAATAAGTCCTGTTTCATGATTGTCTTTAGACAACTCTTTAAAACCACATAGAAACTGTAAAATTACTGTATATGTATGATTGATAGTGTGCTTTTGCCAAGCTGTTATAAGGATTAAATTAGAGGAGACGAACCATTAAAACAGATTTGTAAATTATGTCATCATAAGACCTAAGATAATTAATAACCAAACGGTACACAAAGGGTAAATAAAAAGAAAAAGAAAAAGAGAGAA
>NW_006207305.1:0-4694 GCF_000334495.1 Tupaia belangeri chinensis
GTTTAAGTCCCAGACCTGATAGTTTGAAAATTTTACTGGGCATGAATGTATGTGTGACCATTAATAAATTTTCATTTTAAATGTGAAAATAAATTGAATAAGTGGAAAGGAAAGCAATAGAGTGGAAAGAGATGTTTGCAACTTCATATTTGTTTAAAAAAAATCTTCTATCTAATAAAGGATAGCATTCTGAATATAAAAAGAACTCTCAAACTCACAAGAAGAAATAGAATAGACTATTCTATAGAACAATAAAGTTAGTGAAGGGGCATTATCACACATATTATCACAGAAAATATACAAATGTACCATAGGCATTTATTACTTGTGATTTATTAACCTCATCAGTAATTTATAAAAATGAGTCAGTTATGAAAATAAAATAATGAGATAATAGCACATATGTCAGAGGGGTAAATTAACAAAAAGAGAAATAAAGACAATATGGAAATAATGTGAAGAAATGATTACTCATTCATTAATGATAATACAAAATGATACAGCCCTTCTGAATAGCAGTTGGGCAGTTTTATCTTTGTTCTTTTTCTTTTCTTTTCTTTTTATTTACCAGAAAGTACCTATGTTTGCCATTGAGAGAGCCAAAGAGAGAAAAGAAAATACTTCCATGGTCATGGTCACCCCATAATCCTTTCTCCGCTACCTATCCCTCCTTTCAGGATTCTAGGGACACAGGCACACACACTTGGCACATTTTCAAAGCAGCTGAGTCTGAGACTTGCAACAGGCAGTTTGTCATGTGGGATCCAAAAGCCATAACCATGATGCCAGCTGATACCCGCTAGACAGTTTATAACAAAATTAAACTTACACCAATCCTAAGAGCCAGCAGCTGCATGCCTACAAATTTTCCAGAGCAATGAAAACAATTACTGACACACAAATGTGTACATAATTGGCTACTGGGGCTTTTTTTTTTTTTTCCTTTGGAGAGGTTTTTGCTATAGGGCACGTGCGCTCACCAGACAGACAGAGAGAGACATAGAGACAGAAAGGGAGAAATCACCCCCCAGGGGGGATGGTCACGCTGCAATCCCTTCTTCTCCATTCTCCTCTCGGGATCTTGGGCATGCACATACACGCACCCAGCGTGAGTTCTAAGCGACCGGGTCCGGGACGCGAACCGCGGTCGACTACGTGGGAGTCCAGCGACATAGCCATTATGCTAACTGCTGGTTCCCCTGGGGCTTCTTCATAACTGTCCTAAATGGAAATCATTTGTATGTCTTGACTAAGTGAATGTGTGGACACTGTGGTGCATCATGCCATGTGAACCACTTAGCAGAAGCAAAGTGATCAAAGTTTGAAGCACATGACAATTTCAATGTCTGTCTACAAAGTGCCAAGAGTCAGGAAATTCCAATCACAAAATATTACATAATTTCTGATCCCATCAATATAGCACCGTTGGGAGGCTGCCTGTGGCTGCAGGTCCAAATGGTCAGGACCTGTCATTCATTTCCACCCCTGCTCATCTCTGGACTTCAGATTTGTTTTATGGAACTTTGAGGTAAACTTGCACCCTTCCCCACCCCATCTGGAGACAAGTTCAAACCAGCAGCAGTGCCAAACCCCAGGCTGCCTGTAACTGTAGGCCCTAACAGCCCAGCCGGGACCCATTGTTGATCCTTTACCTCTTCCCTACTTGCCTTGGGACTCTTAAAATTTAAGTGTTTTGAATAGCATGTGGTGCAATTTTTTTCTTTGCTCCTGAGGTGAAGCTTATTAGGTCAGTTGGAGGTTTACCACTCCATAGAAACAGGGAGGACTTTGGGTCACTCAGGGCCAGTGACAATAGTGCATGGTACTAGTGAGCAACTGGTAAGCAGACCAGAAGAGAGATCACCAATTTTCTAATCTTGCACACCTTTTATCACTCAGAGATACCTTGAATAAATTAGGAAGGAATGTATAGATCACCAGATGACTAAGAAAAATTGCAGAGGCTCAAGAAATATGAGCAACCAGCAAAAGGCTTCCCCCTCAAGGGAAATTCACAAGCCCACATGTACCCACAGTCAATACAATGGATGTCATGGACATGTCAGACAAGGAATTTAGAATATTTGTAGTGATCAAACTAATTGAGATGGAAGAGAAAAAAACAATGAGCTCCAGGAGCTGAGGAAGTCCTTTCATAATTTGAAAGAAGAACTAGATAACTTAAAAAAGAACCACATGGAACACAAGTCCATCATTCTAGGGTTGAAGAATGTGATACAGGAAATCAAAACCTCCCTTGAATGTATTAAAAGAAGATTAGATAAGGCAGATGATCAAATCTCAAACGTAGAAGACAAAACATCTTACCTTGAAAAAATATCAAGAAGATTGAGAAAACAAGCAATAAAAATGAGGATAATATTCAAGGAATACTGGATACCATCAAGCACATCAACATTCAGATAATTGGCATTCCGGAAGAGGAAGAAAATAAGGGAGTTGGTAATTTATTCCATGAAATCCTGGAAGAAAATTTTCCAAGCCTGGAAAGACATTCAAATATCCCAACCCAAGAAATACATAGGATCCCAAGTAGAATCAATCCAAGAAGATCCTCTCCAAGGCACATCACAGCCAGGTTGGAAAAAAAAAAATAACAGATAAAGACAAGATACTACTAAATTGGCAAGAGGGAAATGTCAAGTTACTCACAAAGGTTACCCCATCAGGCTAACATTGGACCTCTCAGTGGAAACAATGCAGGCAAGGAAAGAATGGGGAAATATATTCAATGTGTTGAATAAAAAACAATTTCAATCAAGAATACTATATCTGGCAAGATTATCTTTCACATGGGGAAAAAAAAAAAGATAAAAACATTCTCGGGTAAACAAAATCTGAAGGAATTTAACAACTCCAGACCAAGAGATTCTAAAGGGGGACCAATAGTTAGCGTAATGGTTATGTTGCTGGACTCCCATGTAATCGACCGTGGTTCACGTCCCGGACTCGGTGGCTTAAACTCACACTGGGCATGTGTGCATGCATGCCCAAGATCCCGAGAAGAGAATGGAGGAGAAGGGATTGCGGCGTGGCCATCCCCCCTGGGGGGTGATTTCTCGCTTTCTGTCTCTATGTCTCTCTCTGTCTGTCTGGCGAGCACACATGCCCTATAGCAAAAATCTCTCCAAAAGAAAAAAAAAAAGATTGTTTACCTTTTCCCCTTAGTTAGTGCTGCTTCCTTCCTTGTGTAGATTTTCTCACTGGAATTTTCAGAATCAGGGAAATGCAATCAATATTCACAGGGTTTGTAGTGTGGACAGAAGTCTGACTGCTTTTTCCTATTTTTCCAAAGTCCTTTCAAGAAAGCCTAGGAGGAGTCATGCCCACACACATTAACAGACCTTTTTTTTTTTTTTTACCCATTTAATAGGATTCTTCCTAAATCCTATCTCTGGCATAGTATTTTTGAGATGTATATTCAACTGATTACAGTGTATTCTTTTGCTAACCCCTTTCCAAGGCACAGAACTTCCCTTTCCTTGAGATGTAGATTAAGCATTTCTTTGCAAATATCTTCCTAGGACACAGATCTTCCCATCCAATCATCAGCCTCTCAGAATTGTGGAACCCACCTATAACCTACAAGCCCCCATTTCCACATGTTCAGCATTTTGGGGCCAGACCAATGAAAAATCTCTTCACTAAATTTTGTCTGTCAATCTCAAAAACAAATAAAAGGAACCCCTGTACGTGATCACTCCGAGAAAGGCATACATGTCTCTTCTCTGGGCCTAGGCCACTCATATTTGGCTTGGAAATAAACTGCATTAATTATTAATTTTTAATTTTTACAATTATTATTTTTCTGTCAACAGTAGCTTTCTTACCAATCAGTGGAGAGTGAAATCATGTAAATAAATGCAGATGGTATAGTGTTTCCTTCATTGCTATCTATAGATACCCCTGTATAAAAGTCCTTTAGAAAGTTCTCTGAGTCATTTTCAGCAAGGTAAAGTTGGTGAGTCTTTCTACTGTGAGTCTTTCTACTGTGGGAATGGCAGTGCTACCACCCACATCTCTACTAGGGTTGAACATCTCAGGGCTGTGCTGAGACATTCAGTATTTGCAGTAGGTGATGGTCAGTTTTTCACATTCCCCATGTGCCTCAATCAGCAGGTGACACTTCAGGAGAAATAGAAATGAATAAGATGGACAAAGTACTTACCCAACCAATCACACTCTGTCCTGGAAGATAATGCTAAGACAATGCCAGTAATTAAAGTGAGAAGTGGAGAGAGCCAAAAGTAAATTCCATTGAGTCATTTAGAATGCCTAAAAGGAATGGGTATTTATTCAATGCTCAGAACCTAACTACAGAAATGATAGGATGGGTAGGTGAGAGTAAAGGTAAGCCTAAGAAAGTGTTTAAAATGACAAAATAGACAGAAATCCTCAGGCACAGAGCACATGAGCTGTGAAGGCCAGGAATTTGCTAAAGCAGAGGGCAAAGAGGAGAGTTCACACTTGATTTGTTTTTTCACCTAAGTTTGTAACGTAAAAATAACAGTTGGGTGGAATACTTACTATTTATTTATTATTTTAAAATTCACTATGAGCCACACATTCTTACCAAAGAGAGACAGAGAGAGAGGAAAAGTAATAAATCACCCCTAAGGGGGAAGACCATGCCATAAATCCTTTCTCCTCTTGGGATTTTGAGGACACATGTA
>NW_006207306.1:0-800 GCF_000334495.1 Tupaia belangeri chinensis
GCTTATGCTTAGTTTATGATTATGATTGTGCTTTTTATCACTTTTTGTTATCAGTAGAATTTAGTAGCAAATGGCTCTAGCCTAGAGCCAGGCTGCCAGGCAAGGCTCATGATTGTTAGCGCTGGAGCAAGTTCCTTTTTCTCTTCCTCTCTGAGCCTCAATCCCCTCCATCAAAGGGGAATCTAAAAAAGAACATTATCTTCCTTTGAAGGAGGAATAAATGAGACAGTGTGTAATATGAACTTATTAGAGATTTTTGGACAATAAGAAAAACTCATGAAGAGCTAGTTCTGGGACTGGCAGATGGTATGGTGGTTAGGGGCGTTGGACTCTCACATGGCTGACCATGGTTTGAGTCCAGCTTGCTTTCTCACTTTTTCTCTCTCTCTCACTTGTTCTATCCCTCTCTGGTCAAATTTAAATAAATAAATAAATGGATAAATGAAGTTAAATAAACTACTTCTTAAAAAAAAAAGAAAAGAGTTCTTACAATTAGCCATCCCACTACTAGGAATAGATCCAAAGGAAAAGAAATCTCTATGTTGTAGAGCTATCTGCACCTAATATTTACTACATCACTTTTCACAGAAGCTCATATATGGAATGAATCTAAATGTCCATCAACAGGTGAATGAATAAAGAAAATGTGGTGGAATGGAATACTCTTCAACCATTAAAAAGTACAAAATTCTGTCATTAAATGGGCAAGCCTGAAAGATACTACGTTACGTGAAATAAGCTAGATACAAGAAAGGGAAACAATTTGTGTTCTTCTTCATATGGGGAAAATGGAATAAAAT
>NW_006207306.1:872-1427 GCF_000334495.1 Tupaia belangeri chinensis
AAAGGGATGTTGTAAATGAACAAAAGTGTAGTTAGATATGAGGAATAATTTCCATATTATAAAATACAATAGTGAGAATATAGTTTACAACTTACAGTATATCTCAGAGAAACAAACAGGAATTTGAAAGTTTCCAACACGAGCAATGACAGATACTAGAGATGATGGGCACACGAATTACCTCAACTTAACCGTTACACACTATGTTCCTGCACTAAAAATCGCATTGTACCCTCCAACATATGTATAATTACTACATGTTAATTTTAAAATCTCTATAAACAGTCCATATCTGAGAGCTTGGACAGCATAAAAAAGACAGCATTGAAAACTCATTATGAGCTACTTCTTAAGATTAGGACAATTTAAGGCAGATCTATTATGAGAAATACCAAATGATCTTGCTTATATATAGAATCTAAAAAAGTCTAATGCTAAAAAGAGTAAAATGATGGTTTCTGAATTTTAAAGAATGGAGATATTGGGGAAGACGTGGGTCAAAAGAATTTCAATAAGAAAGAATAAATTCAAGAAAGAGATTATTGTACATTTTAG
>NW_006207307.1:0-1029 GCF_000334495.1 Tupaia belangeri chinensis
CTCAGTCTTAGTAATTATATCTTATAGATCCGCTATATCCTTGGGGTGTATGTGTGTATATGTGTGTTTGATGTGTTTTAGAATAAATGTGGGTTGGACTCTATATCCTCCTAAATCAGACTCTAGGGACTTCTAGGTACTTGGTCCCATGGGATAAAAGCTCTCACATTTTCCTTATCCAAGTCTTATACGTTCTTGCCTTGGAATAATTGTCAATCATATAACCAGTTTACATTATAAAATAGAACACTTTAGGGCTGGCACATGGTATGGTGGAAATGGTGCTGGACTCCCACATAGCCAACCACTGTTTGGTCCTAGATCTGGTTGCTTGTGTTCTCTCTCTCTCTCTCTCTTTCTCTCTTTCTCTCATGAGTACATGTGCCCTATGGCAAATTAAAAAAAAATAATGATGATAAACAAAATTAAATAAATAATTCTTTTAAAAAAGAACACTTCTCAATATACTGAATTTGTCATAATTAGAGCACTAAATAGTTTTCTCCAAGAACAGTGGATTTTGTGTAATATCAAGGTACAGCTATGATTTTTCAAAAACAAAGGTGTAGTCACTTTTAAATTAATAAGCACTTCAACTCTGGAAAAATAAAATTCCATTGACCTATAAATGACTGTGCCTTTGCTTAAGAGACAACAAAAATCAAAGCTCTCTTCATGTATACACAAGTAACTTACAAATGTGAATTTTCCTCTTTCTTAGGTATACAAGTAATTGTTTCGGAAGGGGAGCTTGCTCAGTTGGCTGATATTCGACCATTAACATTCAATTTTCATGAGCAATTAGCCACCAAGAATTGTTTGAAAATGATTAAGAAAAAAATAGCACAATATGATATCATACAGGAGTTCATGGTAAATATTTTGGTCTTCACAAACATCTATATGCAATTTCTTTTTCTATATCATTACCAGAAGGTTTTTTTTCCTATTTTTTTCTTTGTGGCTTGAATACATTGTTTTTATTTTATATTAATATTATATATATATATATATTTTAAAGTAATAGGT
>NW_006207308.1:0-733 GCF_000334495.1 Tupaia belangeri chinensis
GGAAGAATGACTCAGATCATGTGGTTAAATTTCCTGACTAACTCTGTCCTTTTCCTTTTTCTTATGTGCATTCGATGCCATAAATACCATTAAGGTCCTGCCTCAAAATAGTTCAGAAAAATTTAAGTGATTAATCATAAAGAAAACAGAGAAAGAGAAAATTCAGACACCTTACAGAAAGGATACCAGTGGAAACATAGAACTTCATGTTTTTCAAATTCTAGAAATAATAAATGCATAATAATTGTGGCATTTAAGGGCAAAATTAGAACTGCACTGAGGAGAAAAATGACTTGAACTCTGAAGAGAACTTGTTCCCCAGGTTGTGATGAAAAGGCATAGGCTTAGACAGAGAGGAAATAAATCTTTTTTGCTAAATAATAATGCTGGACTAAAAATATAGAGTTTAAAAGAACTTAACAAGGAAGATAATTGAATTTTAACTTATACTTTTAACTTGTACTGACATTATTTACTTAGAAAAATGTATGCAAATGTGACCAATATGCAAATATATGTATGCATCTAAAATTTGCTGCTGCAAATACAATTACAAGACATTACTTCTTAATGTTGAATGTATCACTGATTCCTCTTATCATTTTGAATCTTATATATACTTCAAAGTTGAAACAGAAGTTTCTACTATTTTAAAATGATAGATGCAAAAATTTGTTTTGTGGCTGAAAAGATGGGAGGGCAAGTGGCAATGTGAGTGAGGGACACAGGGTGG
>NW_006207309.1:0-27952 GCF_000334495.1 Tupaia belangeri chinensis
TCAATTTCTTGATCACAGAGACTTCCATTTTCTACTTTTTCTGAGGTTTCCTCTGGTCCTGGTATGAAAAACGTATTTACCCAAAAGTGAAACATTTTGTCCTACAAAGAAGAAATAAATAATTATTTTTTTTAAAAAGTCATCTATATTCAACACATGCACCAAGATGTCAACAACATTTGATATTTTCAATCACTATAAACACAGACTTACAGCAATGTATGGGTTATCTGTCACATTCTCATAGTTTTCTTTAATTCAAATTACAGGATAAAAACTACAATCTTAAGACCAAGATACCTCACACTTTTATCTTAAAATTTCAGTAAAATATCTCTTTTCCAGTCTAATAGCTTTTTAAAAATGCTTTGAATTAGTGTATAAGCAAAATTCAGATATAGATTTAATTTTCTCTAAATTTCAATGAGCTATCTATTCTAAGATATACTTTTCAAAAGTTACTCATTCTGGGACCAGCAGTTGGTGTAATGGCTATGTCGCTGGACTCTCATGTGGTCAACCATGGTTCAAGTCCTGGATCCAGTAGCTTAAACTCAAGCTGGGTGCATGTGCATACATGCCCAAGATCCCGAGAGGAGAATGAAGAAGGGACTGTGGAGTGGCCATCGCCCCAGGGGGTGATTTCTCTCTTTCTGTCTCTCTGGCTCTGTCTTCTGGCGAGCGCACACATCCTATAGCAAAAATCCCACCCCCCCCAAAAAAAATAAGTTATTCATTCATCCATTCATTTATGAGAAAGAATTAGAGAGGTTGGCTTTTGGCAAGGTCTCACCATATCAGAATCCTCCTACCATGGTCTCCCAGCTAGCTCTGATCACAGGCATATGCTATGTGCCCACCTGTTGATGGCAGGCGAGGCATCATATCTGGGCCTCCCATGGGGCCTCAGCCTCCAAGCAGCAGCATCTTAGCAGCATGTGCCAGCACAGCTGAGACATCGCCAAGATTTTCTTTAACAAAGTTCTTAGGAAGTCAGTGCCACATATAAAGCACAGCAGATACATGTCTACTTCTACAGCAATATAAACAAAGTGGCTCCAGTTGACTATATGGCCAAAATATGCCTGAAAACTCTTAGAATAAAACACCAGGAGGGGGTGTGAGGACAGAAGAGTGCTATGGTTTCTTTTTATATCATAAAATGTCTTTTATTGTTGTTTAATTTGCTAAAGGGTATGTTCACTCATTGCTGAAAAGGGAGAAGGGGAGGGAGCGAGCGAGAGAGAGAGAGATGCAACCCCCCCCCCCCCCGGGGGATGGCCACACAGCAGTCCCTTCTCCTCCATTCCCCTCTCAAGATTTTGGGCATACATGCCCACATGTTCAGCATGTTTTTCAAGCTGTTGGCCCAGGACACAAACCTCGCAGTTGTCCAGATGGGATCTAGTCACCTTAACCACCAGACTACTGTCTATCATTTAAAAAACAAAATAAAACGTCTTAGTAATAACATGAGGCCTTCTTAATAAACAAACAAACAAACAAACAAAAAAACCCAAAGCTACCATAGCAAAGTCATCACTTCAAACTTTTCTTGACCATAACAGAAATCTCATTTGTATGCATCATCTGATAATTACTGACATACAGCTTTGCAACATCTTATCTGGTACTTTGAACTACCATTTAAACCTTTTATTCTAGGGCCAACACCATAACTCAGAGTTTAAACACAGTACATAGTAAGTCAGATCCCACATGGCCAACTACAGTTTGAATCCCAGTCCCATTGGCTTGAAAACACTCTGGGTACATGTGCAATACCTGCCCCAAATCCTGATGGGATGGAGAAGCTGAAAAAAGGAGTGCAGTGTAACCATCCCCACCACCCCCGCTGCCTGGAAGGTGGTGGTGCTCGCTTTCTCTATCTGTTGCTCTCTCTCTGGCAAGCAAACATGTCCTCTGACAATAAAATTTAATAAATAAATTTTAAAATTTATCTTCAGGTTTCCTCTGCAAAAAGACAAGACCTTTAAGGATCTTATGCCTTGTACCCGCAGGTGGTACAGTGGTTAAGGTGTTGCAGCCCCACATGACTGACTGAAGTACAAGTTCCGGACCTGGGGCTTGGAACCACACCGCGCACATGTACGTGCATGTCCAAAATCCCAGGAGAAGGGATTGTGATATAGTATTCCCCCAGGGGGTGGTATGTCCCTTTCTCTCTCTGTTTCTTTCCTCTCCAGTGAGGGCACACACCCTATGGTGAAAACCTTTAAAAAGAGAAAAAAGATTGTATGTCCAAATAGGCAATTCTCTATGTGACTAATCTTTTTTATTATTATTATTTTTAAATAATTATTTTATTTAACTTTATTTATTTATTTACTTATATAATTTGACCAGATAGGTACAGAGCAAGAAAGAGAGAGAAGGAAATTAAAAAATCAAGCCCCCAGGTCCAGGACTCGAATTGTGGTCAGCCACGTGGGAGTCTAGCACCCTTAATCACCACAGTACTTGCTGGCCCTGTGACAAATCCTTTTAAAAACTGGTATTTCAATTATTTCAACAAAGTAATTGAGTTAGGAAATATATTTTACTTAGAGTCAGAAAAGAATAAATAATGCTTAATTTTCTGAAAATGTAGATTCCTTATTCAATACGCTAAATCTGTTTTTCTTTGTTTAAACAGCAGCACTAAAATAAGGCAGGGAAAATAACATAAAATGGAAATTTATGTCCTCCAAGATACACAAATATAAGTATTTAACCTTTAAATAAGAACTGAAATAAAAATTAGTACTCTCCTAAAAGCATAGGGAAATGGTAAGAGCCTATTTCTAAAGGATAACATAAAGTGTTATGTGTACCAGAGTCATATAATAAACAGGAAAAAGAACCCCCCAAAACTTACTAGTTATCTTAAAATATTTGGTAATACTTGAATATTAAAGAAAAAAATCTGTCAAAGTTATTGAGATATATTTAAATTTATTGATACCATGAAATAAGAAATGGGTTTCTGATGAACAAAATCAGTTTAATGTTTTGTGATTATTCCAAATAATCAATAATAAAATCCAATAATAAATTTGGATTCTGAATAAAAAAAGATTAAAACTAGCATTTAAAATATTTGAAATTTTCTTTAATTTTTTAAAAGAAAAAAGTTTTAGTTATCAAGAAAATTAAGTCAGTCCTATCACTAAGAATGTCTAAAAATTGGCAATATGCTAACTATCTCTTCAATAATATATTTTAAAAGGTAGCAACATGAACCAGAATTAGTGCTTTTCTTCATCACTAAGAGTTTTTCTTCATCTTAGGTTCATTTTTAATGTTTACACTTAATCTTTCAAATCAAGGTAGTTTGTTTTAAAATGTGCTCCAGCATTCTCTAAATGTAGTTCAGTAAAGTGTAGACCTCACTAACTTTCTAAATCTGCATATTTAAATAATACCTTATTTTTTCACTCTTTTTAAAGAGAATTATTTTATTTAACTTTACTTACTTATTTATTTTTAAAAAAATTTGACCAGAGAGGGACAGAGAGAACGAGAGACAAACAGAAAGTGAGAAAGCAAGTTGCCAGGTCAGAGACTAGAACTGTGGTCAGCTATGTGGGGAGTCCAGAGCCCTTAACCATCACACCACCTGCCAGACCCTTTTTTCAATTTTATTACTTCCTCTTCATATATTTCTCTCTGAGCTAAAAAACTAAATACTCAGTACATCTGGAGAAGTTAAGTATAAAATAACCAAGCCTCAATAAACAAATCAAAATGGCGGAAAAGTACTTTGTTTTATTATACATGACCACATAACAGAGCTTATTTCTACCTATCAACCAAAAACCGTTTTTTTCCCAGAGGTTTTTTGCTATAGAGCGCGTGCACTCACCAGAAAGACAGAGAGAGACAGAGAGACAGAAAACAAGAAATCAAACCCCAGGGGAGATGGCTACGTCACAATCCCTTCTCTCCATTCTCTTCTCGGGATCTTGGACACACACGCACATGTGTCTGGTATGAGTTTAAGCCACCAGGTCCGGGACTCAAACTGTGGTCAACTACATGGGAGTCCAGTGACATAACCATTAAGCCATGTGCTGGTCCCAAACCAAACCTTTTTAAACTTATGATCATGTGCTAATTCTTCTCAGCTAATCATGTTTTTAAGAAGACTGTCACTGTTTAACGGGGATATCTATATAATCTTTAATTTTTTTTTCTAAATTTCTTTGCATAACCCAAGTTAAAAAAAAAATTCATCTCATTACGATGCCATATCGACTTTTTCTGAACAGGATTATTTCTCATTATAATGTCTCATCAATGCCACATTAAGCAAAGCATCTGCAGATCTAAAGGAAACGAATTATAGTTCATTAGATTGTAAGTTATAAAATATATCATTTAATCCCTCCTAACAGAATGATTTCTAACAACCAAAGGCTTTTTTTTTTGGGGGGGGGGGTTTGATGGTAAAGAATTATTTTTTTATTTGCTATTATTATTATTTTTAAAATTTGGCCAGAGAGGGAAAGAAAGGGAAAGTCGGAAAGCAAGTCACCAGGTCCAGGATTCCAACTGCATCAGCCATGTGGAAGTCTAGTACCCCAACCACCACGTTACCTGCCAGCCCCCACCAACCAAAGGCTTTAAGGAAAAGATCAGCGATTACTCTTTAAGGTATGGCTATGTTACAAATTTTCCCCAATAAAAGTAAAGCACAAACCTTTTTTAGCATCTTGTTCTGTTTGTGGAAGAACTCGACTTTGATGTCACCACACACAGGCAACGGCTGAGGGAACTCAAAGTACATGAACTTGTCTTCTCGTCGTGTCGGTCCTGAATTGGAGGAATATATCTTCACCTTTAGCTGGCAGACCACAAACTGAGGATCTGCATGGTTAAATACATACTAGCATCATTTCAGAGGAAATGCCTTTAACTGTCAAACTGTCAAAACTATTTTAGTAATCAATATTAGCAATATACATGAAATAGTAATTCATCTTTGTCATCTTAAAAAAAAAAACTGCAGAAATAATCTACATAAAAAAATATTTTCTCCAAGCTAACCCTACAAAACAAGGTTCAATTACCAGTATGAAAGTCAATTCCTATTTCACAACAGTAAGTCCCCAAATTAGACTTCTAATAGTGTAGTAACATCAAAACTTTAATATTAACATTATGCTAAAAATCCTAGCATAAATTACTTTAAACATTAAAAGGATAAGCCAACTTTCTGGCACACTTGTGAACTATATAAAGTTTTAATTTTTAATACAGGTATTTGCTGTAGTATTTTGAAGTCTCTAGCATATAAAAGAAAACACAAAATACAAATCATTACATGTTCACAAGAGGAAGAGTATATAACCTATAATCAAGCAGTAATAAATTTCATAAACGTAAGCTTAGGAGTATATTAAAATATTCACTATCATTCCTGGTATCTGTAGCATATATTTTATTTTGAAAGATAGGTGAAGCCATCATCATGAGGAAATAGGAAAGTGAAGATTTGAAATATCTGCAAAGAAATGCAGCAGACCTCAAAGCAAAAATTGCAGCACAACCTCCCTTCCCTCCGAAACACCCCATTTTCATTAACAACTATTTTGAGCTTGGCTTATATTTGTTTTAAAATAGTGGACACAATATAACTTTTCACAATTCACCATGTTGGTACATTGGCAATTCAACTAAAAGATGGTAATGTGTAGGAAGGGAAGGATTATAAGTTTTATTTTTAAATCTACTCATAAATTCACTTATAGCTAATAACATTAACGACAGAGGTTAAAATAATGAATGTTAAGATTCTAGGACTTTAAAACTTAAAGTTACTTAAATAATTTGACAAAACAGAATTTACTTGTACTACTCAAAAATTCAAAATGAAGTCTACTAAAAAGAAACTAAGTAACTTTAGTAGTTAGGAAGTGAGTCTGGAAGGAAATATGCCAAAACAACCAAGAAACAGAAACACAAGTTTGCTTATAGAAAGTGTATGTATCTACGTATATATACACCAGAGACTTCATAAAATTTGTGAAAAAATTAAAGCATGAGTTTACTTTGGTGCAAAAAATTCAAAATCCATACTTAGCTTACATAACATGCATTTCCATTAACTTTCTAAAGACCCCTGCATATACATCAATGTCAGAATAACTTTTTTCCCCTAAAACATAAAACTTAGCATCAAAAGCATCACTATTTTTATATTCTTAAAGATGAAAAAAAGTCTCAAATGTGTATTAACTGGACAAGCAACTGAGAAAACAAGGTAAAATCTAAATGAAGCTAAATGAAACTTCCAGTTTAATAAATACCTATGGGTCATCTATGTAATATTTAATGCAGTGTGAGCAATCAAATAATAATAATAATATGTCCAATAAAACATGTGGAATTATTTTAATATGGATTAGAAAAACATTTATCATAATAAAAAGTCACCCTTCTAAATGGCAATATTATACCAATATATCAATTTCATTTCCTTGGCTAAAGGTTCAAAGTGTGATGAGCCATTTCACAAGACCTTGTGTAATACTGAAATTTTCACTTGGAAATCTAGCTTGAAGGAGCAAATGAGTAAGGTATGATTTCAAAGTTGTGATAAAAATCAGAATGAAAATGTCTTGTCTTCTTACTATCGATAATTTAAACTGCACTAGTTCAGAATCTGATAATGCTGATTTCAGGACTTTAAAAAACTAAAAGTAAATAGTATAAGCCTAAAAACTAAGCTAAAAATATTTTAATGAAAATAAGTAGTAAAGATTTCTCCAACTCACTAAAGGAAACCAGCACCTCTACAATATGCATTTCACGTTTTATACAGACAAGCCCTAGCTTAAGTTTAGCCTTAATATGGCTGTGTTGATCTTTATGTCACAGTTCTGATATATGTCCTTTGATATGACCAGTTGTGTTCTAAACTAACATGACCCATACCTAGTAAATAATAATTAAGCTTTCTTGAAATTTATTGATATAGTCTAGAGAGAAAACCAAACAGATCAACTTTTATTAACACTTGTAATCCTTTTGGATATACAGATTATCAGTAATTTTCTTTTTCACTTAGAAATATTAAGATAATAATCAAGTAAGAAAAAGTTGCTCTCTTGAAAATCATGAAGATACTTTGTATTTTACCACTAGGCTTGTTTTCCTCACCGATTCTTCTTCCTCCTGAACCCACATTACTATTCCCTAGTCTCAGTCCTCATATTCTGCTTGTCCTCAAGGTTTCTTTTCCCTTAACTCCAAACTATAGTTACATAAAAGCTTAACAGCTCTCTTTCCTAATGCTTTTCCAAATACTATTTAGATTTCTCTCTCTCACAAGCATTTGAACCTATACTTTCAAGTACTCAATGGGCATCTTCATGTGAACAGCTCACCTTTTACTTCATTTAAAACATTTTTGAAATCAAAACATTAACATTCGTATCTCTCAAGTCTCAGAATGACTTTTCTTTCTTCTGTCATTCAACTGACCAGGATCCAAACTTTTGACAAAATATTTGGATATAAATGAATCAACAAAAAATGGGTCAAACTCCATTTGCATGCCCTAGCACATCGGACCTAAGGCCATATTTTTAGTTTCCTGTCCACTATTTTTTTCCTCCCAATCACAACTTTCTACACCACTGTCCTTAAAACATGGTTTAAGCCTCTAGTATATTATGACACTATAGTGTGTATCAAATCAAGTCTGACATCCCGTTCAGGATCCTCTGTCAGTCACACATCCCATTCTTACTCTGTTTTCTGTCAGTACGCTGCTTATCCAGCTCATTTCCTTCCGCTGTACTTCAATTCAAACAATTTTCTATTGCCTATTACACTTCCTTTGGTTGAAATGTCAATCTAAACTGTATGCTTTCTGGAATTAAAATAAAGAGCTGCTGGATTCTTCCTCATGAAACTATCTGACAAACTGTAAAACTTTGTCTTAATATATCACTCTATAATTTTTATATACAACTTTCCATTTAGCTCCATATTACCTGTATTATGAGATAGTTTTACCATACAGTTTTAAATCACAGTGCAGAAATAGGGAACTAGAGAATTAGAGAAGAGTAAAACGATTTCAGAAGTTAATACTTTTAAGACTAAAGTTGAAAAATAATACTGTGAGATTAAAAAAAATAGTTTAAATGTAGGCAGGCAGAGAAGAACTGACGTGATTTTTGCTAGAGAGGCCATATGTAAAATTATACTCGATAAGATCACTGAGCTGAATGTTCTTGCTCCCTTATGTACATAATACTTCTTATCTTTCTCTTGACTCTCACACTGATAATCTACACTGCAAGGAAGAATGTTGATTTTTTTCTTCTTTCTCCTTCTCTATTACGTTCCTATGTTAATCACCTCCAACAGCCCAGTGCCTTGCACTCAGCAGTTTTAAAAATTGTACCGATATGAAAAAAAAAAATCAATTAAGCTCAATGAAGCTCCTTAGAAATCTTTAGCATGCTATATTAGTTAATCTGTGGGTTTTGATAATGTTTCTTCGCTGCAAGATTATAGGAAAGATCTCGCAATGGTGATCAGACCTATCTAAATCAACAATGTCGAGATATTTTCTAGGTATAAATTAATTTAGGGATAGAATATTTTATCACACAAGTGATTTCAAGAAACAAAGCTTGCTAAAAACTAAAATTACTAACAAACTGCAAAATGTCACTGAAATACTATTAGAGGTATTAAGAAAATGCAGTGGTATCTTATCTAGAAACTACAAAATTATACTCTAAGTGCTACTAAAATATATTTCTTAAACATGAAAAAATGATTATCACTCCCAAGATGGTATTTAAATTTCAGTATTACAAAACTCTGTTACAGAAAAAAAAAAGCAACAGTGTGATCTTCACAGGTCTGGATAATACTTCCTTCCATGTATTCTCTCTTGATGGATTGTTTTGAGTCCAGATATTAAGCTTCCTATCAGTCTGTCTAAGAATTATGGCCAAGAAAAGTAGAGAAGCAGAATAGGATCAGTATGACTAAGGTAGACTTATAGAGGCTGGAATAAGACAGAGAAATAGAAACAGATCTTAATGACATAATCTGTACTTAGCACTTAAGTTTCAGATTTTAAAATCTCTTCATGTTATTGATGAGTAAAACAAGCAGAATGATGATGTATCCAAAGTTATACAATACATTAATGACAGACCGAGGGCTAGAACTCAGGTTTTCTCTAACATTGCACACAGTCTGATGTAATCCTATTCTACAGTCATCATACTTTGGCTTGCTGCAGTATCTTATCATTCCTTTCCTCTTTTTTTTTTCATTGGCCTGTCATCATTACTGTCAATATCTAGTCTTCTAAGATATGAACAAATACCTGCCCCACGACCAGTAAATGGATGAATCCCACTGCTACTCTCATGTTGGACCTCTGATGAGGCAGTACTTATTCGCTTGGTCAGAAATAGCTACTTTTGGTGGTTACAGCACAGAATATTTCTTTCATAAGTATGAATTGGCTTCAATGATGTTAAAACCCATTGCTCTTGAGTCTTTAATCCAATGAGTTGAACAACAGAGCTAATCAATTAGTTTGGATACTTCAGAAATATACTCTCCTGCATAAATTTTAAACGTGGTAAATTTATTTCTAGGTTTTTATATAAACTTCCAGATATGTTAAGAAAAGTGTTCCAATACATGGAAGGATGAGAATTTAGAGCACTTACTGCAAGTTCCGCCACTGAACATTGGAATAGTTTCAAACATCATCTTGTGAAACAACAGTGCCACTGGTCTATAATCCAGATGATTCTTTAACAGGTAGCTATAATAATACACATAGCGCCTCTGACTGGGAATAGTTACTCCCTGGTGGACAGAAAAAAAAGAGAAGCCAAATTCAAAAGAAAAGTTCCATTATAGTTATTGCACTAATTTGCTATGGTAGCAGGGTTGCACCCATTGAAGAACCTATATGTATTAGAATTTGACCTTAAATGATTAATATTTTATCCAGCTCAATATAGGGTAAATCAGAGCAACGTCAATGCAAAGGACAATATCAGAATAACTCTTCACCCTTAAAATACAATGGTCAACGCCTCATTTATTCAAAGGTCACAATTCTCTGACCCATGAACCCAATAAGCAAAGGCCAGTGTATATCTGAAATGACTGTCAAAGTCCTCTTTGCTATAGCTATGCTCTATATATCTACAATTTCCACAAGAATTTATGAATTCTTAATAAGCAGATAATTCCTCATGTTACCCACTATCCAGGCAAAAGCTTATCAGAATCAGCAAAACAGATAGAGGTCAATTACCTGGAAGAGGCAGAAACAACAGCAGCGGAAAGTGACTGTTGCCTTGAGCCCAACAAAAACAAAGTATGCAGTGTACATAAATGTATGCCACGATCTGCTAACCAAGGTACCTAAACATGTCACTGTGATATATAACCCCTCTGCTGAAGAAACCGGGAAAGTACAAAGTGTTTTAGAAAATTTAAATATTTAAGTGTTAAAAATGTTTAAAATATATACAATTCATGTTGTATTTATAACACAAGTTATCTAAAGAAAAAAATTTTATGTGCAAAAATGCTTTCACTAATGTTACCTGAATGGGGGAACTGGGTGCTTATTTAAGATTCTTTACTATAACATGATGTGACTTAAGAACAGTCAACTTAGAGGGGCCAGCAGATGGTATGGTAGTTAAGGTGTTGGACTCCCACATGGCTGACAGTGGTTCGAGTTCTGGACCTGGAGGCTTGCTTTCCTACTCTCCCTTTCTCTCTCTGAGTCTCTCTGGTCAAATTAAACAAATAATGATGATGACAATAAATTAAATGAAATAAAAAAAAAACTCTTTAAAAGTAAACAGTCAACTTAGAAACATAAGTTAAATAAACAACATTAAGAAATCTGAAACCAGGGCTGGCAGGTAGAGCGGTGGTTAAGGGTGCTGGACTCCCACATAGCTGATTACGGTTCGAGTGCCAGATCTGGCAATTTGCTTTTTCACTTTCCCTCTCTCTCTCATTCTATCCCTCTCTGGTCAAATTTAAATGAATAAATAAATAAATTTAAATAAAATAATTCTTTAAAAAAAAATCTGAAACCAAAAAGTGATTTGTAGACAATTACTTAAATAAAAGCATTCTCAAGAGGAAAAAGAATTTGCAGTATGTTTCTCCAAGTTATTACTGGCATCTAAATCTCACAAATGTGATAAAAATATCTAGGTAACAAATATTTCTCTTCTTAATGAAAAGTATAAAAGCTTATTTATATGAATTTAAAAATACAAGTATGTTGTGAGGGCTAGCAGTTGGTATGGCAGTAAAGGCACTGGATTCCCCCACAAGGTCAACCACAGTTCAAGTCCCAGACCCAGTGGCTTGGAAATCATGTAGGCACATTTATGTATGTGCCCAAAATCCAAAGAGTAGAATGATCAAGGGACTGTAACATGGACATTCCCCCAGGTGTGTGGGAGGTGATTTTTCACTTTCCCTTCCTCTATCTCTTTCTGGCAAGCACATATGCACCCTATGGCAAAAGCCTAAAAAAATAATGTAAATAAAAAACAAAAAACAGGGACCAGCAGTTGGCATAATAGCTACATTGCTGGACTCCCATGTAGCCGACCATGGCTCAAGTCCTGCACTCGGTGGCTTACACTCACACCGGGCGCATGTGCGTGTGTGCCAAAGATCCCAAGAGAATGGAGGATAAGGGATTGCGGTGTGGCCATACTCCCTGGGAGATGATTTCTAGCCTTCTGTCTCTCTCTGTCTTTCTGGAGAGCACATGCACCCTATAATAGCAAAAACCTCTCCAAAAAAAACCAAAAACCAAAAAACAAAAAAAAAACCCACCACCAAACACAGGTATGTAGGTATCTACTAAGTATTCTCAGTATTTTTAAAAAGGTAATCATGATCTTATTATAGATAATACGTATATTTAAAAACAGGCATAAGCCATTTAAAATTATGACAAGTCAATTATAATTTAGGCCAAGTAAATTATAATCTAGGCCACAGTGTGAAGACCACACAATTTGTAGTTAGGAATCTTAGATTTGAATATGGACAGTCAAAACACAAACTCCTATTTGTTTCCTAAGAAAAATGAGGATTGTAATATATTCCCTTCCTTCTTTCTCCTTTTCCTTTCTTAAAGTTTATGTATTTATTTCCTGGACACCACAGTCCCCACCTAGCCAGTCTCAGATCATGGACACATGTGTATGCCTTGTACACAAGTAGGTAGGTTTACAGTCACAAACCCTGAACCACGAGGGTTGGCACCAAAGAGCACGGTGTTGTACAGCTGTACTACCTTCCACCTCCAGCCCTTCGTTCGTAACAGGAGTGTCATGGGGATCAAACACCAAATGCAGTTACAGAAAGAATACTAAAACTACAAAGTGGTACACAAATACTGATTAAAAGTTTTCAAAATTTTGCTTGTATTTAAAATATAATTTCTGAATAGTTGCAATTTTATTTCTATGTATTTTTCTTGAAGAAATAGTAATGCAGTATTTTAAGGAATTGTTAAAAATTAACATTAAAATTATCATTAAGGTTTAAAAAATGTTTAAGCTTAACTTAAAATGGTTTATTACTGAACATTATTTAATGTAAGTCCAACAAATGACATGTCATTCATGTTCATCAAAATAAATTGCTAAGTGGGTTGGGGGAAATAGAAGATGGAAGAGGGAAGGAAACTTCTGTGAGCCATGTACATTTCTGAACCATATAAGTTTACTCTGTAGTCGAAAAAGACATTTTTTAAAGAATTATTTAACTTTATTTATTATTATTATTTGTTTTAATTTGACCAGAGAAAGACACAGAGAGAGAGAAAGTGATAAAGACTTGACCCTCAGTCAGCCATGTGGGAATCCAGCATCTTTAACCACCACGCCAACCTGCCGACTCCTATTCAAAAAATTTTAGGAGTGCAAAAAAAAAAAAAAAAAAAAAAAAAAAAATTAAAGCCACTGAAAGTATGTATACAAGAGCAGGTTTTCATGTTATTATTCGTTGGGGTTTAGTGGATAACAGATGGTCTTTTTCTCTTTATCTCTTTATCTCAATAACAAGGTTTCGAAGCTTTAAGGTTTCTCTCAAGTAGCAAGTGACTGGTAGTACTAATGCAGGCATCTATTCACTAGGTCGATCCTTACCAAAACAGGATTAGGCACGTATGTAAAGAATCTACAAATTTACTAACTGTCAACACTGAGTGAATGATGCATGTATAAATACCTGCTGAATCAAAATTACTGACACAACTGAAAGAAAAACAATGAAAAGCACATTTCGAAATCTATTATTTTGCTACCGATATCATGCATATCACATACTTGCAGAATATGCAAGTATGCATAAGAAATACTTCCATTTCTCAATTTTGCAATTCTTATCTAAACTTGCTAGTACCTCAACTTCAGCATGTCCAGGTTAGCAAAAATAGAAGTTGGAAGGCTCACAGGTATATGTGTCACAGCCTTGAATGTGTTCTCCTCATTCTCACCTCATCTCTAAGAGGCATAATACACACTTAATAACATTTAATTAACAAAATAATCAATCCTCCTGTAATTTAGGATTTGAAATAAAATGAGTAAGAAGTTCACACTAAATTAACATTGGATGGCTGGTTCTGTGTCACAGTGATGAAGTGTGGAAGAGAAGTTAGGATCCCACAGTTTGAATTCTCAGCCTAGCCAGTTTGAAGGCACTGGGCATGTGCACAGAATGCCAGGATCTGACAGGCTGGAGGGCTCGAGGACTGGAGGAAGGGTACTGCAGTGTGACCAGACCATGTTGGGGTTACTTCTCTTTCTCTCTCTCCCTCTCAACATACGCTATCATAAATAAAGAGAAAAAAAGAGAAAATTTGAAATTAACAATGCAATTTACAACACCTAACAGATAATTCCTGAATACATACAAGGAAAACAATAATTTACATGCATGGTATACTGATAGCATTTGTCATAAAGATTCAAATTTAATGATGTATCTTTTAAAATCTCAGGAAAAACATTTTACTATCTTTAAAACTTTATTATATGTTAAAAGATAGCTGAATATTAAAGCTCTTGGAAACTAAAAATACTCCATGAGGGCAGCAGGTGGCATGGTGGTTAAAGCGCTGGCCTCCCACATAGTCCACAGCAGTTAAGTGTCCTGGACTTGTGGTCTGAAAATCACACTGGGTGCATGTGTGTACAAGCCATAAATCCCAAGAGGAAATGGAGAAGGGACTGCAGCTTGGTCATCCACCCCAGGAGGTGATTTCTCACTTTCCCTCTCTCGCTCTCCAGCTCATATGCCCTATGACAAAAACCTAAAAGCACACAAAAACTCCATGTTTTCAAAGTTTCCATTTAAATTCACTATAAAATCAGGTATATTCTCTAGTCAAGAACTTTTAAATTGCTCTATAACTGTATCCCAAAGGTACAGTTCTGCTCTCTATTACTAATAACTCTCCTTTCCACTCTAATTAAGAAACAATTACCTGCCCTTCCTCCCGAAGCCACTGCTTGAACTCCCCCATTTCATATAACAGAATGTGGAACTCAGGAGTGTATCTGGCTTTCCTTTCACTCTTCCTTCCTGCTCACTGTTTCTCAGCATCACTTACTTCAAATCCTTATCACTCAATAACTCTTTGTTTTGGTATGCACTTATTCAACTCTCTACCACAATAATTTCAGCACTGTTCACCCCACCTCTTTCTGTCCTGACTTATAAGCATTTTTTTTTTTTTCCGGAGACATTTTTGCTATAGGGTACGTGCAGTTGCCAGAAAGACAGAGAGAGACAGAGAGACAGAAAGAGAGAAATCCCCCCCCCACCACCGGGGATGGCCACGCCGCAATCCCTTCTCCTCCATTCTCCTCTCGGGATTTTGGGCACACATGCACATGTGCCCAGCATGAGTTTAAGCCACCAGGTCTGGGATTCGAACCGCAGTTGACTACAGGGGAGTCCAGCAACACAGCCATTACACCAACTGCTGGTCCCTACAAGCATTCTTAATTAATTCAGCTCCTCCTTTTTTGGGAACTGTGAGGCCATCCAAATGAACACTCAAAATCCTGTTCTCCCATTTAAAATCACATTATTTGATAATTTGCAAGTGTCTCCTCCTATTCAACAAGGTTCCATTCTGGACTAGTGCTCTATTAATTATCTCCTCTCTGGCATTTGCTTTTATTCTATCTCCTCCTAATAATCAGCTCAGGTATCCCTTATTCTTTATTCAAACCTGGCAGAAAATTCAAAGACCAAAACTCCCCACTCTACCCAGACCTTGTATCTTTCTCACATTATAACTCTTCCACCTTCATATAACAGCAATATCTTAGGAAGTTTCTACTCCTTAGTCCAGAGAAATCAAGCATCATGTGGCTATTTTTTTTTTTTTTTTTTTTTAGAGGTTTTTGCTACAGGGAGTGTGCGCTTGCTGGAGATAGAGAAAGCAGGAAATCATCCCCCAAGGGGATGGCCATGCCGCAATCTTTCTCCTCCATTTTCCTCTCGGGATCTTGGGCACGTACGCACATGCTCGCAGTGTGAGTTTAAGCTGCTGGGGCCGGGACTCGAATTATGGTCAACTATGTGGGAGTCCAGCAATGTAACCATTATGTCATCTGCTGGTTCCATGAAGCTGGTTTCTTAATGACTACTAATTCTTTCTCAACAACCAAATTTCCTACTGCATTCCAGTCTTGGCTGATCTTTCTACAGCCATTCTGAAACCTCCCTGCTTCTATCATAGGAGTCACCATCTAAATATTTCTTCTTTTTACATAAAGCTATCTCTTCTCTTTTTGTCCTTACCTGTACGCGTATTTCAAAAATAATTCCCCCCTCTATGTTAATTCCATCTATTCCAGTATGTTAATGATCAGGCTCACACAACAGCTCTTAAATCTGTCTCTTTTGGGGGACCAGCAGTTGGCATAATGACTATGTTGCTGGACTCCAATATAGTCGACCACAGTTTAAGTCCCGGACCCGGTGGCTTAAACTCACAACAGGCGCATGTGCGTGTGTGCCCGAGAGAATGGAGGAGAAGAGATTGCGGTGTGGCCATCCTCCTGAGGGGTGACTGTTTGCTTTCTGTTTCTCTGTCTTTTTGGCGAGCCCAGGCTCCCTATAGCAGAAACCTCTCCAAAAAAAAAAAAAAATCTATCTCCTTTAAAATGACTTTTTTTGGGGGGGAGAGGTTTTTTCACTATAGGGTACGTGCGCACGCCAGAGACACAGAAAGCGAGAAATCACCCTCCGGGGGGGATGGCCACATGCCGCAATCCCCTCTCCTCCATTCTCCTCTCAGGATCTTGGGCACGCACACACACGCGCCCGGCATGAGTTTCAAGCCAGAGGGTCCGGGACGCGAACCACGGTTGACTACATGGGAGTCCAGCGACATAGCCATTACGCTAACTGCTGGTCCCATCTTTTAAAATGACTTTTACTTGGGGCCAGCAGATGGCGTTGTAGTTAAGGGTGCTGGACTCCCACATGGCTGACCACGGTTCGAGCCACAGACCTAGTGGCTTGCTTTCTTACTTTCCCTCTTTATCTCCCACACTGTCCCTCTCTGGTCAAATTAAAACAAACTAACAAATAAATAACATTAAATAAAATAATTCTTACAAAAACACTTTTACTCAAGTCATAGTGCACAATTTCCAAGTTAGTGGGGCATTTCTAGCTGAAAAATAAATACTTAAAACACAAATATCTAAAAATTAAAACTTTCATATTCTTTCATGGACCAACATCTCTTATTTCTGTCAGTAATATCCATTTTTATTTTAGCAAGAAGCTCAAAACTTCAAGTAATAACTACTGCCGCTCCTTATTGAATTCTTACTATGCATTGTTCTAAATGCCTTCAAAAATATTTATCCTTGTAAAACCATGTAAGGGATCAGCTGGTAGCATAGAGGTTAACATGGCTGGATCCCACATGGCTGACAATGTGTCTGAGTCCTGGACCCAGCTGCTTAAAAATCATAATGCATGCTTGTAAATACATGTCCAAAATCCTAAGAGGAGAATGGAGAAGGGATTGCAGCATGACTATTCCCTTATCATACACAAGTGCCCTGTGGCAACTTAAGAAACAAACATGTAAGATGGGTATTACTGATAACTCTGTTGTATAGATGAGGTAAGGTCATACATCTTGTAAATAATGAAACTAGATTTCATTCTAACATTCCAGCTATTGAACTTCCACTGAACCACTATACTATCCTGCCATCTTCCTCCTGCTAAAAGAAAACACAGCGGAAAGCACTGATATTTCTATATAAATATAAATATATATATAGGTATGTATGGAAAAAAGAAGTAAGGGAATCCCACCATTACAGCAAAGGCCCACACAGCAATGTGAAGGTAAGAGATTAACATACTAGTCACTCTGTTAACTATCCAGCATACACATGCATGTATGCACACACAGACAACACACAAAATGGGAGCCAACACAGAGATTAAGTTCATTTAGAATACTCATCTTTGATTCCGACACAATCTATTCAGTTACCAAAATTCAGATTTTCATGCTGAAATACTGCTTGAACTATGAGCTCTGATTTTCTGTGGCCTACTTCAGTTTCTTCCTGCAATCCTGCAGTAGACAACTAATTATCAGGGTTTTTTTTTTTTTTTTTTGATGATCAGTTTTTATCTATTCTCCAATTTATCTTTTAGACCACTTAGGAATAACTTTACCAAAGAATAAGCTTAATCAGATTACCAATTAATTCATAATGTTTAATGGTATCCTGGTGTCTACCTAAGAACAACTTATCACATATTACAATTTAACCACAACATCGAAATACAACCCCAAGTCCTACTCTTACCTCCCACAATTCCTGTGCATATACTCTTACTTCTGGCCAAAGTATTAATTTCCCCTAAATTGTACCTTCCAGCTTTCTCTTTTTAAATTTGCATTCTTTATCAGATTAACGTATAAGGATTATACATGCAATCACCTGTCAACTTTTACATATTATCTAACACGAGGACAAACTTAAAATAACAAGTATTTGATACTTTAGGCAGCAACCTGAAATGCAATTCAGGCCAGGTACTTCTAAGGGGTTCCTAGATACTTTTGATCTTTGAGGGTCTATCTATTCAGGGATGTTTTATTTCTATTTAAAGCATTTATAACATTTTCATTGAAAATTGCCCACTTCCCATTGAGTTTTTCAAATTTATTAGCACAGACCTGAATATAATCTCTCTCCTTTTTTAATGAGTAGGAGAATATGGGGGAAGAAGAGAGAGAGCAGCAGAGAGAAAAGATGAGAAGGAAAAAGAGGGGCATTTTCACAAGGCCATCAGCCCTACTTCCCAGTTAGCTAGGACCACAGGTACACACTAGCGTGCCTGGTCTAGGCTGACCCAAAAACTGAACTAGGGCCTCTCACGTCTGCACCACCACAGATGGACCTGAATATAATCTTCAATGTTGCATCTACACAGCAGTTTGTATCTCCTTTCTCATACTTAGTACTGTATTCTTATTTCCGCTCTTTTTTCTCTTATTGGCTTTAAAATAGATATTTTATTGGCATTTTCAAACAATCAGCAAGCATTTGGATTCATTAATTCAAATAATTTAATATTTCCTAGTTTATTTCTGTATTAATCGTCATTAATTCCTATTTGTTATCAAATCTTAATAATCTCACATGGATTTGTATTTTCTCATTGATTCAAAAATCACTTAAGAGAATGGTTTTAAATTTCTGTATAGATTTGGATAAAACTTTTTAAAACTGCTAGTTCTATTGAATAGTAATCAATAGATGAGAATATGTATTTCTACTTGCAAGTGAAATTTGTTTTGTAATTGACCCAATCAATTATTATTCTTGCTGTCTTGTACATGACACAAATAAAGAAATAAATTTTATGGCCCAGTATTATATTATTCAAGCCACCTACATATTTTATGCCTTCTTGAGGTATATTAAAAGATTCCTACTATCACTTCTTTTCTATCAATTTTTTAAAAATTTTGTCTAGCTTTTGCCTAATACATTTTGGTTTTCTATTTCACACATCTGAACTCATAATTGCTAAGCCTTCATATGGAGTGTACCCCATGTTAATATAAAATGACGTTTTTTAATCCAATGTTACAGTTTTTGCTTTAGATGCTACTCTAATACTGAGATCCTGTCTTCTGCTTTAGAAATTTAAATTTGTTGAACATGTATTTAATCATTTATTTTTTATCCTACATTGTTTTATGTAAATGTCTCTTAAAAAAAAAGTTTATTTATTTATTCCATGAATGAAAAAGACAGAGATACGGCACCCCAACAAGGTCCTGATGTCATGATCCATTCCCCAGCTGTAGCCAGCCCAGATCATGGGCACACACATGTCTGGCACACTCAGGGGTCTCTGGACAGAAATGGCTACCTTGCCATGTCAGGCTACCTCTTTAAGCATCCCGTTTCATCAATGTGCCATTATCAGGCCTCTGTCAATCTCTTGTCTATGACTAATCTCTTCGAAAACAGACTTAAAAGGAGGTTATATACATCTTTCAGACCAAGAATACTACCAGAGTCCCGTACTACTTTAACACCACAACAAAAATTTGTAATTGTTTTCATACTCTGTGTATCAATACTCTCAGATCATCTTCTCTAAGATTTGAATTCATCACAATCTAGATTCCTCAGGTTAAAAAGTAATTTTCTACTTCAGTAAACTTTTCATTGACACTTCAAAACTTAAAAATAATGTACATTTCGACAAAATAATAGCATCCGATTGAGGCTTGAAAACCTATGCTTCAGAATGATCAAAAGATCATCATTAGAAAACAATTAAACAAAAGAAATATCGCTCTTAGGAATGCCTGCTATACCATGACAACATACAGGACGGGATGTTAAGCTACTTGCCAACATTTTACATTAGTTACACTAGAATATCTAATGCTACCACAACTTTAGAAAAAATTATTACCACCTCTATTTTAAGAATAAGAAAACAGTTCCAATTACATGTAACTGTCTTGCTCAAAACCAAGATCTTGACCTACACGTGACTCTAGGAGTCTAAAATGTTTACATGTGTTCTGGGTTTTACTAATAGCATGTTATTAGAATGGAGTCACAGTCTTATTTATTCTTATTTTTCCCATCAATGAAGACTGTCCAAAGTTTACAGTATTACATGCTTCTGCTTTATTAAATGAATTATGTTATACATATATATTTAAAATTTTTATTTATTATTTTAAAAAATGTGTTATAGGGCACCAGAGACAGAAAGAGAGGGAAAGTGAGAAAGCGAGAGGGAAAGTGAGAAAGCAAGCCACCAGGTCCAGGACTCAAACCATGGTTGGCCATGTGGGAGTCCAGAGCCTCTATCACCATGCCACCTGCTGGCTCTGCAAATTATATATTAAATAGACATACAGACACATGCCTTAATCAGAGAATTCTATTTCCTGGTCAAAATGGCTTATTTTCAAATGGGCACATGCCCCCAAGCCAGGAAAATGAGTACATAACCTAAGATTCCACTCAAATAGAAGTCTCTTGCCACTGTACTGGCTAAAGTAGGTATTGATAGGTTATAAACATGAAGCTACTAGGACTATACTTGCCATTATTGTGGAGAGCCAGTCTGAAAATAAAGTATGTACAGAAGAGAGAAAAGAGAAAAGAGAAGAAGAAGGTGGAGAGAGAGATTGAGATTTTTATATCTATTCAGCATCTATATCCAGGCCAGAGTTTTTATGTTATGCAAGTCAATAAATGTCTACTTTTGTTAAAGCTAGTTTGAATTGGGTTTCTCAGACTCAAAATGGAAAAAGTTCTCATACATTATAAAGCAACTGCTTTTTTATTTTTCCTTTCATAAGTTCCTATTTTGGGGATCAAAATAATGAAAAACATAATTTGGACAGCAGAATGTAATAACGATGATCTGTTAGACCATCTATTTCAAAATGGGTTTGAATTAAATAATTGCTAAGATCTTCAACATATAAAAATTCTGCAATTATATTAAACCTATGAACTGGGTAACAAGCTTAAAGGATATTAAACAAGAAACACCATTTAGCTCAAGAGAATTAATGTGTTAAGAAAAATAAGAATGTTATATTAGGAGTTTTGTTTATTTGTATGCTAAGTGAAAAATCACCCCAGGGACAATAGCGATGCCTCTATAAAGTCTACAAATTGTTCACCAAATAGGACTCCCTCTTTGCTCTTTGAAACAAGAAGAAAGAAGAGCAGAAGAGATTCTGTTCCTATATAAATGTCACCAGAACCTAATTTTCTTCAGATTCTTCATGTTTCTCTATAATTAAAGATACAAGGAAAATGACATTACAGACAGGTCTAATAAAATTAACCCTATATAAACTGCAAATGAATAAAATGCATGAAAATTGCAAAATGGATGAAATGCATCTCCTACAATAGTGGTCCCCAATTACAAAAATGCAAATCTTGTAATAGAATAAGCCTATTACAAGATATTTCAAAAATAAAACTACTTTGGATAATCAATTATATTTATTACGAGATACTTCTCAGAAAGAACTTCACAGCTGTATAATAGCAGCTGAGTATCTCAGCTAAATTTTCTTGTGATGAATTAGTTACCTACAGGACATAGTGGCATAATGGTCAGATCACTGGTTAGTCATTCCTACACAGCTGACTGTGGTTCAAGTCCTGGGCCCTGTGGCTTAAAACTCACACTGGACATGTGTGCATGTGTGACCAAAATCCCGAGAGCAGAATGCAGAAGTAGTGATTGTGGCATGGCCATCTGCCCCAGGGGGTGATTTCTCACTTTCTGTCTCTCTTTGTCCCTTTGGTGAGCACATGAGCTCTATAGCAAAAATCTCTTTAAAAAGAAAAAGAAATTATTCATAAAAGATTAAAAATACATTACTTCGGGACCAGCAGGTGCAAGGTGTTTAAGGTGCTGGACATTTCCATATGGCCGACCAAGGTCTGAGTCCCAGACCTGGTGGCTTGCTTTCTCACTTTTCCCCTCTTTCTGGTCAAATTAAAATAAATGAATGAATAAATAAAATAAATAATTCTTAAAAAATTACTTCACTGGCACTATAACCATTGACATCTTTGCAAGTTTCAAAACAATTAAATTTCAATGATTTTATGGGAGCCTGTAGCATCATATTTATAAGACCAGCAGCCTCAAGCTATCTTCATTCTTCTTTTAAAAGAAAAAAGTTTACTTATTTATTCCAACAGAGAAGAGACAGACAGAGAGGAAGAAAACAGGTATCCCCAGCAGGGTCTTCACATCATGTTCCACCCCCTGCCTCAGTCGTCCCAAGTCACAGGCATGCTGAGTGTACAGAGGGAGGTCTTGGGACATGAACCCAGAACCTTCTCATGTGGGTCTAGCATCACAGAGCACTGGGTTACCACTGTGCCATGGGCTGGCTCCTTCATTCTCCTTAAACCAGGGGTCATTAAATGATCTAATATTTGCAAAACAAAACAAATACCGCAAACAAGAAATCAAAACAAACCAATAAACCCCCCCCAAAACTGAGGAGCCTTTCAAAAGAGACCAATTTCATCAGTATTACATAACCTTTCTGGAGAGCTTGACTCTGTACAGAGATCAATTACTCTGAACAAACTCAAAATTCTTTTGTAATTCCAGGATTTGTGGAGTTTATAGTGAAGAAAGAAATTTAACAGCGTGTCAGGGGACTCAAATTTTACTCAGAATGCTGTCATTAACTGTTCAGATAATCTTGATGACAACCCTTCACCTTTCTGGATCTGTTTTATTATCTATAAAATAAGAAGCACTCCTGGGCCAGCAGGTGGCATGGTGGCTGAGGTGTTGAACTCCCTCCCACATGGCTGACCATGGTTTGAGTCCTGGACCTGGTGGCTCACTTTCTCACTTTCCCTTTATTTCTCTCTGTCTCTGGTCAAATTAAAAAAAATAATAATAACAAATAAAGTTAAATAAATATTCTTTTTTTAAATTAAAAATAAAAACCATTCTTGAACAAAAGAAAAAGAATCCCCATATATTATGCCTTTTATTGACTATACCTAGCTTTCTAATGCTGGTTCAGCCTAAAATGCAAATGCCATTGTTTAGTAGAATACAGCTTAGTCAACAGCATCTGCTCATAAATTTCTTTCTGCCTTTTAAAATAAACAGTGTTGGGACCAGTAGTTCGATTAATGGCTATGTCACTGGACTCCCATGTAGTCAAGCATGGTTCGAGCTCCGGACCCGGTGGCTTAAAACTCACGCCGGGTGCATGTTTGTGCGTGCCCAAGATCCCAAGAGGAGAATGGAGGAGAAGGGACTGCGGCGTGGCCATCCCCCCCTGGGGGGTGATTTCTCACTTTCTGTTTCTATGTCTCTGTCTGTCTGGCGAGCGCACGCGCCCTGTGGCAAAAACCTCTCCCCCCCAAAAATAATAAATAAATGAATAGTGTTAAAGGTTACATTAGGATACTCCTTTATATACTGTGGATAACTAATCCAAAACATGGTCTAGGTATATTAATTAAGCAGGAACTAAGTACAGTAGATCTCAGTGATTTATTTTGATTCCAAGACACTAAAATTATCAAAATCACCTAAATCACTTAACACTGAGTCTTAATATCATTGTAATGGTAAAATGTAACAATTTTACCAATTGCATCCTTACCAGTACGTATGGATCTCCATTTTCTACTTACTATTAGCCTATCATCTTTCATTTGGGGGAGATTCAAACCTGTACAGAGGATCGAGAATAAGCAATGTGTTGAAGTAGGTATTACTGGGTTTTACAAGATAAAACTACAGGCTCCACGTTTTATTTTCACAAATACTTCTCTTGCTATATATTCACTCTGGCTCTACTTCAAAACAACATCCCATAGGGCTTGCCATTTCATCAGATATCCTTTCCTTACCTCCAGAAACAGAACTGACAGTACTACCAGACTATGATGACTAAAATATATTCCCATTGACAAAATATGTTCTCACTTTGTGATTATGGAGACTTCTCGTGGGACCTAACTTGAACTGGAAACAGAAAATAAAATGTAATAATGTTTAAGTATCCTTGGATTTTACTTGTATGCCTGAATATGAGAGGGGACATCCAAGTACTTCTTATGGGTAAGTGCTCACTATCAGCAGCACATACCAACTACTTTTTTTTTTTAATTTTTTTTTTTTTTGGAGAGGTTTTTCGCTATAGGGCGCATGCGCTCGCCAGACAGAGAGAGACATAGAGACAGAAAGCGAGAAATCACCCCCTGGGGGGATGGTCACGCCGCAATCCCTTCTCCTCCATTCTCCTCAGGATCTTGGGCACGTACGCACACTCGCCTGGCGTGAGTTTTAAGCCACCGGGTCTGACTCGAACCGCAGTTGACTATGTGGGAGTCCAGCGACATAGCCATTATGCTAACTGCTGGTTCCCCATACCAACTACTTTAAAGAAGCACCTACCTCAGAGGGGATATATGCATATGCATGTGCGAGGGTGTATCAAAGAAGACAGGAAGAGAAAGAAAATGAGACCACGACTTATTCAGAAAAACCAAGTTCATTACAAAAGGCTTTATGTTGCCCCAACTCAAAAATCCTTGATAAAAGCACCCTACCAGGCTATAGACTACAATACCAATAAGCAAACAAAGAAGTCATATGGCTTGAACATGATGAAGGTAAGTATCTTAGAAAGAGTTAAACCTATTTGTAACTTGGAGCAGAAAATAGCAATACTATTGCAGTTATCTCTATGAAATAACTGAACCTATTCCAAGAAAAAAAAAAAAAAAGCCATCTTCTCCCCTAAAACTATAAAGTAGGTCATGGAAGGATTGAAAGTACCACTTCCCTATAGCATATGCCTTCTCTGCATAGCTACCTAGTAGTTTTCATCAAATGCACACTTGGCAACATCATCAAAGAGTAATTCCAATATAAGTCCTTTTTGGAGACTTCCAGAAACATTAACATTTTTGTTTCTTTGCTAAGAAACAAATACAAAAAAAATTTCAGTATTCTGCAGACAGACAGTACACCTTAAAGCATCTGGTTTTGCTGTACTGGTAAAGACAGAAGTTTTCCATGTCACCATCGCTCAGTTTTTTTCATGAGTATGCACTGAGGTACAAGACTCTTATCATCAATCCTGAAAGAAATCTTATCTTTTATTGTAAAAGCATTCTACTGCTTCATGAGTGCCAAGCCTTGAATCATAGCCTATATAAGAGAATGTCATGAAAAATCTATTATTGTGAAAATTGCCAAATTCATGAAAGCCAAGATTTTCAATCAAGAACTTCTCAAGAGAATCTGTCAAAAAATGAGAGCACCTACAAAGTTCTTAGCTATATATAAGTTCACTGGCTATCAGAAGACACATTTCTACAGCCAGATACTGCTATTCACTAGATTACATATGAACTCTTTTTAAAGACTTGAACTCTTCTACCTTAAAATTGAAAAGTGGAGTTTTACGCTTTTCTTCCTTAACACAGCATTCATGATATAGATCTTGATAAAAGTTATCTCATTAACTTGAAGGCAAAGAAATTGATGTAATTTGAATTTATCTGAAGAACCTTGAGATTTCTTAATACAACCTACTTTTAACATAACAATTTCATTTACTCTTTCATTCATGAGACAGCATTTCTAGCACTTGTATTCATTAAAAACAAAGGAAAAATTGAACATGCTATCAAAAGTGACATTAAAGTTGCAAAGTCAAAGACAATGGCATAGTCCCAAGTAATTTTTAAAAGTGAAATAGCAGCAGCCCTTTCATTAAAAAGTACTATTAAGCAGAACTACAGCTTTAATTTTAATTAATTTGTACTAGATTTATTCATTGCTCTCAAGTAGTAGACACTGATTTCAGTGTGAAGAAAATAAAGACATAACTCTTATAAATATTCTGTTTACATTCTATATTTTAAAAACTAAGTTTCAGTGCAATTGAAAATTATAAGCCAAAGATAAACTTTAAGTACATTATCCAGGATTTTTTTGGTGGGAGAACATTTATAACAGCTTTTACATCAAAATTGTAAAAGATACATAACACAGAGTTTAAGAGTCTTTAGCTTAGGGACCAGCAAGTGGCGTGGTGGTTAAGGTGCTGGACACGCCCACATGGCCGACCATGGTTCAAGTCCCAGACCTGGTGGCTTGCTTTCTCACTCCCACCCTATCTGGTCAAATTAAAATAAAATGAATGAAAGAACAAAATAAATATGTAATTCATGAAAAGAGAGAGAGAGAGTGAGAGACTCGAGCTTAAATCTAGTGTTCTAGTTCCACTTATCTTTTTTACTAAAAAAAAAATTTATGTAATTTCTTTTCTACTGCCAAAATGTCTGCTGCTTATTAACTGTTTTACATTTCAACCACTGCTTCTACTCTGTATTTTCATTTTACCCATTTCTACATGCTTTCTTCTTAGTCTCTTTTCCTTGTGCTGCCTTGTATTCACTCACTTATATATAGAACAGTTTACCTTTTATACCTTTTTTTTTTTTTTTATAAATTTTCGCTGTAGGGAACATGTACTCACTGGAAACAAAGACAGAGGGGAGAAAGTGAGAAAGCACATCCCAGGAGTAAAGGCCTTACCACAATCTCTTCCCCATTCTCCTCCTGGAATTTTCGGCATGCATACACATGTGCCCAGCATGTTTTTCAATCCTCCCCATCTCCAACCCCTGTCCGGGACTCAGAGTGCTGGACACGCCCACATGGCCGACCATGGTTCAAGTCCCAGACCTGGTGGCTTGCTTTCTCACTCCCACCCTATCTGGTCAAATTAAAATAAAATGAATGAAAGAACAAAATAAATATGTAATTCATGAAAAGAGAGAGAGAGAGTGAGAGACTCGAGCTTAAATCTAGTGTTCTAGTTCCACTTATCTTTTTTACTAAAAAAAAAATTTATGTAATTTCTTTTCTACTGCCAAAATGTCTGCTGCTTATTAACTGTTTTACATTTCAACCACTGCTTCTACTCTGTATTTTCATTTTACCCATTTCTACATGCTTTCTTCTTAGTCTCTTTTCCTTGTGCTGCCTTGTATTCACTCACTTATATATAGAACAGTTTACCTTTTATACCTTTTTTTTTTTTTTTATAAATTTTCGCTGTAGGGAACATGTACTCACTGGAAACAAAGACAGAGGGGAGAAAGTGAGAAAGCACATCCCAGGAGTAAAGGCCTTACCACAATCTCTTCCCCATTCTCCTCCTGGAATTTTCGGCATGCATACACATGTGCCCAGCATGTTTTTCAATCCTCCCCATCTCCAACCCCTGTCCGGGACTCAGACCATTCAGTTGGGTATGTAAGATCCAGCTGCCTTAATTAACCTCCACCCCATCTGCTGGCCCTTCTATACATTAATCAGTAAAAGTAATGGTTTTCGTCTAGATCATGATGGGATGAACCTAAGTAAACAACTTCAGATCACCAGCTCCATAATTCAGTCCAATGCTATCATTACAGGATGTACAGGGTATACAAATATAAGGCAATCTATCATAATCTTCAATAGTCACCCAAATCATGCACTAGTACAACATTTAATTTTGAAAACCATCACCAGTAAATAGTTCTTTGACATCCGTTTTTATCATTCAAAAAAGTCATAAAGTCAAATAAAGAGTTGGAAAGAAAGATGAGGAAGGAGTAAAGAACCAGGAATAAATGCAACTACATGGCTGAAAATGACCAATATAATCACCTCTATTTCTGTTTTGAAGTTGAAGAAGAAATTAAATTTACCTGCAAGAGAATCTTCCAGATTATAAAAATTGCTAAAATTAGAATAATTTCTTTTTTTTTAATGTAAAATTGTGATCTTT
>NW_006207309.1:27965-92467 GCF_000334495.1 Tupaia belangeri chinensis
ACAGAGCTCCTAAATGATTTTTCCATCTATCTTGAGTGGTATGGGTCTTACCCTCCTTGAAGATGAAGAAATGTACAAACTCTTTTTGTAATAAAGTGTCAACATGTTTTGCCAGATTTACAATCCAAAGAAATGAATTCCTTCGTTTTTGACTTTCTAATCTACTACATGAATTAAACTTGTAACTGATTTTCAGTATAGTTTTTTGAATAACTGAAGAATCTTATTGATTAATCTTATTATAAATATGGTATAAATATTCCTATCAAAGAAAAAAATTCATGAGTTGTAAATATCACATTTTACTAGGATATGACACTCAAGTTACTATCGAAAGGTATTTTTCTCAAACAAGCTTCAGAAATTTCAAGCTAACTTTAGATTAATTAGTGACTTTAAAACAATGCTATTTTGGGGATCAGCAGTTAGCGTAATGGCTATGTCGCTGGACTCCCACGTAGTCGACCGCGGTTTGAGTCCCGGACCCAGTGGCTTAAACTCACGCCAGGCGCGTGTGCGTGCGTGCTCAAGATCCCGAGAGGAGAATGGAGGAGAAGGGATTTCGGCGTGGCCATCCTCTCTGGGGGGGATTTCTCGCTTTCTGTCTCTCTGTCTCTCTCTGTCTGTCTGGTGAGCGCACGCACCCTATAGCAAAAATCTCTTCTTCTTCAAAAAAAAAAAAAGCTACTTTGTGGGGATTTTATGAGACCAAATCTGCAACATGCTGGTAGGTAAGATCTATGAAATGGTAACATGAACAGAAAAAGTGAATGAATTAGTCATTTGCTCATATGTAAGTTCAGGCAGTATCTGATTTAAAAATTTAGAATTAAAAAATAAGGATTAGCAACTATCTCTTTAAAATCTGTTTTCCAGGAGGCTAGCAAAGTAGTAGGAAGGAATGGGGAGATAGTGCTTACAGAGTACAAAGTTTCAATTAGACAAGATGAGTAAGACCTGGAGATCTATTTGGACAGCATGGTGACTACAGTTATTTTTGTTTCTTTTTCTTTTTCTTAGAGAGGTTAGGGCACGTGCGCTCACCAGACAGACAGAGAGAGACAGAGAGACTGAAAGCGAGAAATCACCCCCCCAGGGGGGATGGCCATGCCGCAATCCCTTCTCCTCCATTATCCTCTTGGGATCTTGGGCACGCACGCACACGCGCCCAGCGTGAGTTTAAGCCACCGGGTCCGGGACGCAAACCGCGGTCGACTACATGGGAGTCCAGCGACACAGTCATTACGCTAACTGCTGGTCCCCTACAGTTATTAATACTGTATTATATTCTTAAAAATTGCTAAGTGACAAGATACTTTTTCTTTAAAGATTTTTATTTAACTTCATTTGTTATTATTATTATTATATATTTTAAAGAGAGACAGGGAGAGAAAGAGAGAGAAAGCAAGCCACCAGGTCCAATACTCAAACCATGGTCAGCCATCTGGGACTTGAACACCCTCAACCACCATGCCACCTCTCAGCCCCAAGAGAGTAGAACTTAAATGTTCTCCTCACAGGAAAGGTTGGAGAGAGGAACTATATAGGTGATGGATATGTTAAGTAGTTTGACTGTGGTTATCATTTCGCAATGTAAACATATTATTAAAATATCACATTTTATACTATAAATAAACATCATTTCTATTGTCAATTTTTTTTTTGGCGGAGAGGTTTTTTGCTATAGGGTACGTGCGCTTGCCAAAAAGACAGAGAGAGAGACAGAGAGACAGAAAGCAAGAAATCACCCCCCAGGGAGGATGGCCATGCCGCAATCCCTTCTCCTCCCTTCTCCTTTCAGGATCTTGGGCATGCATACACACACACCTGGCGTGAAGTTAATCCACCGGGTCCGGGACTCGAACCGTGGTCAACTACATGGGAGTTCAGTGACATAGCCATTATGCTAATTGCTGGTCCCTCTATTATCAATTTTATCTCAATAAACTTGGAGAAGAAAAACTCTATTTTCAAATGACTTCTCAGATTTAGGTAAAAATAAGTAGAAAGTAAAAAGTGACAGCAAATATAACTTACCTTTTTGTCTCTGGTCCTTACTTCCCCATAGAAATCTAGGGCCTCCTGTGCCTTTAAAAATTTGCCCCGATGTAATAAATATGCACAAATCATTACACCAGTTCGTCCCTTTCCAGCTTTACAGTGAATTGCTGCAACATGATTGTCATCTTCACTTAGCCATTGGTCAAGATCTTCGCAAAAGGGTTTGATAAGTTCTAGCTGTGGTGGGTTATGGTCTTCAAAAGGATACTGTGCAACTGCAGTAAAAAGATAACCTCAGAATAAGAAAAAAATCTCTCCTAAATTTTAAATTAAAACTAGTAAACTTAGATATGTTGCATAAAACTTAACAGGTCACTGAAAAGAAAACTGATTTCTAAAAAAAATTTAATTTATTGCCTGTTACCTTTCTAATTCTTTAATAGAAAACAGTCTCACAGTAACCTCAAATGTACCCATTAGACAGGCAGGTCAAGTATTATTTTCCCCACTTTATGCAGGAGGGGATAGAAAGCAGCATAGGTCACACCCTACCATAGGCAGAGCTGAATGCCAAACAAAATGTCACACGAGCCTCTCTTCAGAGCTGTCAATACATTTTCTATCAAAAGAATAATATTTATACTACATCATCACAAAACATATTCCAAAGAAAATATAGATTACTAAAAGAACTATGGAGAATACTGAATTTATTTATTTTTATATTTCATAAAATAAAAATGCCAAATGTATTATTTGAAGGTAGTCTTGCATGACAGTATTTTATACACATGATTTTAAATGCATTTACAAGGGGCCGGCAGGTGACATGTTGATTAAGGTTGCTGGACTCCCCATATGGGCAATCATGTTTTGAGTCCCGGACCTGGTGGCTTGCTCTCTCACTTTCCCTCTCTTTCTCTCTCTCTCTGGTCAAATTTAAAAAATAATAATATAAATAATGAATAAAACTAAGTAAATAATTCTTTCAAAAATGCATTTACAAAGGAAACTTAAAAATTACTCAGAAAAAGAATATAAAGTGGTAGTAAAGTTTACCAACTGTCATTTCAGTTCTTTTCACATGAATTAAAAAGAATCCAAGACTTCTCTGTTCCCTAAAGTCAGAGTCCAGGTATTTTTGGTCTTTTATTTGCCCAGAAAAGGACTTTAGATATCAAGAAGTCTTCAAAAAGTGCATGGGAAATGTTTCGTATGAAAAATTGCATAGATTTTAAAATTTTTGTGCCAAAAGAAATTGATATTTTGATGCCATTTTCCATGAACTTTCTCAAGTTCCCTTATATAACTATTGAGTTTTATCTTAGTAATATCTATCTCGGTTACACTCGGAGAGCCTTAAAAACCTTGGCTTATCTAATGTACTATTCTCTGTGTCATCTAAACGTATGAAAAATGTGTCTTGTCTCTTCAACCAAGTCATTCATGATGTGGTACAGGATATAATCAATCAAGTCCTCTAGCATGTCTGCGAGACAATGGCTACCATATTAGGAGTCGGCAGGAAGCGTCACTTAGTCACCTCTCTAACTGTACTATTATTCCATCTGCATTTTCCCAGTGACACACAAAACATCCCGGAAAACCTGTTAAATGTCTATCTAATGCTAGATAATCCTCAACTAAAGCATGCTTTGCCTAGCAAGTAGTAGCCTAGGTCTACGAAAAAAGAAACATTCTTAGTGAATCTATACTGATTCTCAATCATCAGTGCTTCAGAACTCTCCAACTATCTGTTTGAAAGTCTATTCTAGGTTTTAAAGAGGGATCAATGGCAAATACATCAATCTGTAGCTCGTGGCACCCACATTCTCTTTTTGACTATCACTGGGGAATCTGTCAAGCTTCTCAGTTCTCCAGTTCGCTCATAGTTTAAGAAGTTCCACCACTACACATGGGATTTTTTTTTTTTGTGGCTCCGAGACAGATTACAACTCATTTAAAGCAGTTCTCTACTCTCATCTAACAGGTTCTTCTTATCCATATTTGTTATACTCTTTATACCTTTAAAGTTATTTTTCAATACAAAAGAGTTAAATAGTTCTGCTTCCTCTCAATAACTCTTTATACCTACAGCCTCAAAAGCAGGTAAATGCCCTTCTCTATTGTTACTCTAGAAATTTCTTCTAATTCTTTTTTTTTTTTGGAGAGGTTTTTGCTATAGGGTGCGTGCGGTCGCCAGACAGACAGAGAGACATAGAGACAGAAAGCGAGAAATCACCCCCCAGAGGGGATGGTCACGCCGCAATCCCTTCTCCTCCATTCTCCTCTCAGGATCTTGGACACGCATGCACATGCGCCCGGCGTGAGTTTTAAGTCACCGGGTCCGGGACGCGAACCACGGTCAACTACGTGGGAGTCCAGCGACATAGCCATTACGCTAACTGCTGGTTCCCTCTAATTCTTAGTCTATTCCACACTTTCATCTTTTTGGCAATACTGATAAGTTTTTGTGATACTTATTTCTTAAAGCAAAAGAGCAAAATTAAATTTATTTTTTCAAATTATCTAAGGCCACTGTTAAAAATATTTACCTCATTTAATAATCTAGAAGATTCACTACTGCTATGATAGGAAGATAGTCTGTTGGCTTTAAACTATACAAAACAACTACGGTACACTTATACCTACCTCTGCAGTTAAATTTGGCGGTGTCATAATGTCTTTCAGCACATCTAGGAGAAAAGTTTAAATGCGATATAAAGTTACCTTTTGTACTTGAAGAAAAAAAGTATTGACATTAACAAACATTTCCTGAACCTTAGAAAGTGATAGGCATGTGCTAAGTGTTTTATATCCACTATTTCATATAATATCAAAAATTCTATGGAGTAGGTACTGCTATTATCTCCATTTTATAATTAAGGAAACTGAGGCTTAAAAGGTTAAATAGTTGTATACAATTAGAACATACACATCTGCTCACAAAACCTTGTGATGCCACTAACATCCAACCCTGCAAATTCAGCTGCATCCAGGTGTTCAGATTCTGCACAGAAGTTCTGTATGCTACTGGAATATATTTTTAGCTTTATAAATACCTGTAAGGAACTCACTAGTTTTGATATTGTCTTTATTTCATTGTTATGCATACACTGTTCTCAAACTATACTTTAAAAATATAAATGCTAAAAGGGACCAGCAGTTAGCGTAATGGCTATGTAGCTGGACTCCCATGTAGTCATCCGCAGTTCAAGTCCCAGTCACGACAGGCACGTGTGCGTGTGTGCCCAAGATCCCGAGAGGAGAAAGGAGAAGGGATTGTGGCATGGCCATCACCCCTGGGGAGTGATTTCTTGCTTTCCATCTCTGTCGGACTCTCTCTTTCTGGTGAGTGAACATGCCCTATAACAAAAACCTCTCAAAAAAAAAAAAAGAAAAAAAGAAACAAAACAAAGATAAATGCTAAAAATAGTAAAAGTATAAGGGCAAAGAAAAAGGAAAAACTGAATGATGCTATTCTACTTGGACACAATGCTTAGTAAATTTTTTTAAACCAGACCTTTCTCTCTTTTGATAAGCCAAAGGTCATCTTTTTCAATAATCTCTCAGGTTATAAGTTTTAATTAAAGTCTGAAAGTAATGAAAGAATAAATAAAATCAGTACATAATAACAAAATGCTGACTTAGCATTACTAGAGCATGCTAATATCTGTTTTTTCATAGTAGTAAACTCGTAATTGATAGCCCATATTTATAAATATTAATAGGCTCAGAAAGGGATCCTATACATCAGCTGAAGTTGGCAGCATCTTGGTATTGCTAACCAAACCAGATGTTGAAAAAAATTATTTAAAACACAAATTTAGCATTTTTAAACAAATAAAAGTTCACGGGTCCTAAGTTACACATAATTCCACAACTCCAGAAGTTCAAAACATCTAGCATTTTCTCTTAAGTTTACAGTGAACTCAAATGCAGCAGAATCTAGTCTGAGGTTATAAAACTGTATATAATCTTTAATACACTTAGTCAAAACAATTCATTCTATGCACCATCCCAAATCCCACTGGGGTGTCTACATAATATGAAGCAAATGCTTCTTTGTCACATTTTTGAAAACTGAAACATTCTGAATATTGAAACATAACTGGCCTCAAGAGTTTCAAGTAAGTGACTGTGGGGCTTAGTACATATTTCAAAATCCTGAAAACATCTATATAGTTCCTGTGCTTTAAAGGGCTTCAAAACCAAATTCACATGAAGGTTTAACTAATTATACACAAACTGCAATCTACTGGGTAGATTTGAAATAAATCAACTTTCATATTACCACTCAGAACAAGTTTTTCCTTTTTGGTAAAGTGTAACTTAGTATAACTGAATGTGCTAGAAAGAAAATTTAATGACATTTACGAATATATGTACCCTTGCTAAATAATATCACACTCAATGAATCAAACACATTACAGGTGAAAAACAAGACTGACCAAGAAAATAGTTATATTTTACACTTTCTTTGGTACGAATTAAAGAGATATGGTAAATAATAAAAAAAACTTTAATATTTTATAAGAAATCAGGTAAAGTCTTAGGGGTGGGGAAGATATATAGCTAGGAAACAATTCTAAGAAGCAACTCTCATGACAACACGACAAAGTAAGAGTTTTGTGCTGCTTTGGCTTTCTTTCTTTTTTTTTTGCTACAGGGTGTGTGCACTCACCAGAGACACAAAGTGAGAGAAGCACCTGCTATTGGGGATGGCCAAGGGCAATCCCTCCTTCACTTCTCCTTTTGGGATTCTGGGCACACCCTTCAGGACTCAAGGGCTAGTCAGTCTTGTGGGATCCAACCATCTCAACCACCATGCCAGCTGGCCCTCAGCTGCAGTTTTCTAAACTTCCCATGCTTTCTTAGGATCTCAAAATTGTATTTGACCAACACTACTTAAGATGACCTTAACGAATGATTCCTATTACTGATAAGAGGAACTAATATGGAGGGAGGGTAGTAATAATGACTCCTTACTAGAGGCATGCATCTTACACAGGAGTTTCTGCGCTTTCTGTTTCTTTTTCACGGTATTGTGATAATAATTAATACTGTCCTCATATATAATAAAGCTAACATTCAAAAGAGCATTGAAAAACTTATCCCAAATCACAATGTATAAATTTAAGAGCTAGAACTCAAGCTCAGTATCTCTGATTAAATAGTCAAACTTTTTCTATGACTGCTGCTGCTGTACACACTGACTTACAGTAAAGAATAGTTTTAATTCAAAAGCAACAACAAATTTAGTGATTTTTAGCCTTCTTACCAGAGCAATATTTGTTATGAATGATATAACCAATGGACTGATAATAAGAAACCAAGAAGTCATGAAAGTCTTTACAGAAAAGCATAGGGAGTAGGGGTCAATTATAATATGTTGGGACTGGTCATAATGCAAATACACAAGGAAAAGGTTGGCAGGATAAGGAAGCAAGACTTTCTAAATTAAAATCATCCCTGACTGGGACAGCCCCACAGCACCGTGATTCAGTGCTATGCCCTGGGACCTGGTTCCCATATGGTCAACTGTGGTTGGAGTACTGGTCCCAGTGCCTTGGGAAAGAGACAGGCACGTGTGTGCCCAGAATCCTGAGACAGAAAAACAGAAGAATGGAGAAGGGATTGTAGCTTGATCACACCTCACTGGGTGTTGTCCCCACTCCACCCGACCCGACCCGGCATGAGTACACATACCCTCTGGCAATAAAAGAAAAAAATCTCTGATAAATGTCCTCCCCTCAATAAGCACACACATACAGACACAATTTCTTTCAACTTTGATAAGATATCTTAGTCGTAAGTCTCTCAACAAACTAAAATTAAAAGATACACAAATGGCAGATGGGATTTAACCATTTATATTCCCTTATGACCATAACTCACCTTAAAAGATACCATTGCTTCTTTATCATTACCTCATATTGGTTTATATGAGACAAGATAAATGAAGAAGCCTTCGAAAAGAGACCTTTTTTATGAAGCAGTAGAATGCACTGGGGTTCAGGACACATCACCCTAAAATACAGCTGCAGGAAAACCAAACATGCCACCCTGAAACAGACTGCTTTGGAATATTTTCAGCTGCTTATTCTAAGAAACTGCAGATATAGGAGTAGCCCTATTGTAAGAGAAGTCTGTAGCTCCACCACAAAGTAGGCTGTGCTGGACTTTGATTACCTGAGAGAGTTTGTCGGTCTAACAAGACGACCTTTATTCACTATACAATTCTAGTCCTCACCTTCCCCTAACTTTTGTCACCATGGTCTCCCAGAGCCCCAAGCCCCTATTCTTTTCTGTAGCTGAGGATGTTATAAAAATTTCAATTATTTGACCCTCACTAGGGTCTCATATGTTGAGGCACTCCAGGGTTTCCATATGTAATTAAATATGGCCTTTCCCTCTGTTATCTGTCTTACGTTCAATTTAATTCATAACAGTCAAGGAACCCAGAAATGTAAAGGGAAGGCATTTTTTTGCTTCCTGGTAGCAGAAAGTGAAGAAAGGACAAGAATTAGAATCCATTGAACATCAAAGGCAAGAGCTGCTAAACACCTTTATTCTGTTTCCCTTTCTACCCCAGCTCTACCAGAGTAGAGATTTAACAAAGGAAGAAACAAAAACGAAATACACTCGCACAAAACAAAGTGATTAACTAAGTATTAGTATATATCACTTGGTTAATGCTATCAGGCTTATTTTGCCCTTCCTTAAAATAACTTATTGAATGCTTGAAAAAAATATAAAAATGTAAATAGAATTAATCATTAGAAAGTCTACATTGAGAATATTCATCCATAATATACCAGAACTGCTATGAAAGGTTTAACATACTATTAGATAAGGGTACACCTAGTATAAATATTCAAGATCCTCATGGGGCCGGCAGGTGGTGTGGTGGTTGAGTTGCTGGATTCCCACATGGCCAACCACAGTTTGAGTCCTGGAGTTGGCGGCTTGCTTTCTCACTCTCACACCCTTTCTGTCTCTTTTTGGTCAAAATTGAAGAATAACGATAATAAAAAAAAAATTAAAAATAAATCTTTAAAAAAATAAATACTTAATATTCTCAATTTATATGTCTGCAAAAATATATTACATCTTATGTAATACTATTGTAAAACTAAAAGAAGCAATAACATAGAAACACCTGCTGCTTGTTAGACTAACTCACTTAGAACCAGAAATAAAAAGACTGAAAAGTGACACGAGAAATGAAAACAAGCTCTAACTTTTACTATTTGTGAAGGTTAAAACAAGTAAGATACAAAGGGAATACTGGCACGAACATTGGATGGTCTGCTACAGTACATGCCTGTGTGACCTTGTTAAACTCATTTAACTTCTCTAGGCCTCAGACTCTCCATCTGTAAAATGAGAAGGCAGGACTAAATGATCTCTTTCAGATACTTTCTAGTTATGAAAGTCAATTATTCCAAGAGTTACAATATACGCATAAAAGCTACTCCTGGCTAATAACACGATAGTTCATTAACTCTGGAGTCTACTGTTTGGAAACACGAATGGGGGAAAAAAAAAAAACCAAACATGCAGTCAGGTTGGCAACTATCCCCCAATAGCTATTATCATGTAAGTGGCCTACAATACTGATATTATGCACTGAAGTCCTTAATTCTGGAAGCAGGAAGTCACTACATACAGGAATGAAAAGAATTTCCTTCCCTTTCTTTGGATACGCTAAACTGGAACAAAATTTTGAAAAAGGCCGAATTCATCTTTAGTGTCTTTCAGTCTCCCTTCTGGGACTCTATAAATCCCTAATCCTAAATCTATGCCCGAAATGACTCATTTAATGGATTCCAGCTTTAGCAGTTCTGGTCCTTTCTTCAAAAAGTTCAGAGAGTTGTGGCTATTTTCCTCTGAACAAACACTATGACATCTGCGACAAGGTTCCTTGTAGGAATGGTTCATAAAGAAAATAGGGAGACTCCTAAATCCATAAGCCATTTGTAAATGGGTCTGCCAGCTTAAGTTTCTATAGTACCTTTTACTTTCTGTTATCTTGTTACTTATTTATTACAACCCCTCTCCATACACACACTCATCACAATCTAAGCATAATGAATTATCTAAATACGATTATACCAACAGCCTTCTAACTTCCGACTTCTCTGGCCTGAAATGCCATTTCCCATTCTATAAGGCCTACAGGTCAAACCCTAGTGATTTTTTTCACCCCAGCTCAAACATGTCTTCTGTACATTCCCTATGGGTATAATGACCATTTTCTATTGCTCTCTTTTATACAAGAGTAATGTAATTCTATAAAATTCTATCTACCTTTCATCAGACTACTTGAGGACTTTACATCTTAATCATCTCTGTACCCTCTAACACATTTTATAATGTCTAAGCATGAGACTAAACAAATGTTTGCTCCTTTGTGAATCTGAGAAAATCAGTCAAAGTTTACCACCCATAACAATATTGGTATCTAATCTATTCCCAGCATTTCTGAAATCTTAAAAAAAAGAAAGAAAGAAAACAGAAAGATGACTAAAGAAGATAAAAACTGTAAAAAACAACACCCCAACAAGGCACAGAGAACTTATTGTCCTTTTTTAGTTAATATTTAAATGCCTACTGGAGGCAATTACAATTGATAAACTCTACCAAAAAACTGAAAGACTGAATTAGTATATAAAATTTTAAATACAAAAACATTTTCTTTTGCATAATTTATAGATGTTACATGACAAAAATAAAGGCCAAGTAGAAAAATAACATATTTTTATGTGCTGTTTTTTAAAAATTAGAAAGTAGACAATATTAGGTAAGAAAAAATTCTTTAGGGACAAAACTAGAAAGCATTTCTTTACTTCCTTTATTTCTCTTATCTCTACTCCCAAAGTCAAAAGAAAAAACATAAAGTTAAAGATAAGGTCAACTAGCTCTATCAAGTGGTCATTCCTTGAAACCCTGTCCCAAATTAGAGAGACCACCCAATTCAGCAATTTCAGATAACTTAATGATGTTATATACAGTTAGAAAAAAATAGTGGCTTGAATTGATAACGGCTTGAGACATGGAATAAACAAAAACATATCCACTCTGGAGCATACCTCCAGGAAGATGTCATTAATGTTTTAATAGAAGCTCTGCTGTGAATTATACTTCAAATTACCACATGGTTATGGGCTCGAAGATGGGCTAGATGCCAAATCATTTAAGGCAGATCAAGTAACATGAATCTGTGCCAGCACTGTTTTACATCATCACTACACTTTCTAAATGATCTAACAATGCTCTCAATCAGATTTCTTGAACTAATTGTTTTAGAAATACAATTCTGTTAAAATGTATCTTTAACTCTACTTTAACAAGGAAACAACTTTCACTTAGTATTAATTTTAAATAAGAAAACATACTTACAGATTGTATATCTTGTAATGGTTTTTATGCTTTGAATCCAAAAACCTTAAAACAAAACAAACCAAAAAACCATTAACAAAAATGAGTTAACATTTAAATTACATTAATAATATTGAGAGCCAAAAGACAGATCTATTTTTCCTAACCTCAAGTATCATTTAAGTAAAAATAAATAAATAATCCAAATAAGTATCCCCATTAAACAAGTAATCATGCTATTCTTAAATAATTATTATATTATATTATATAGGCTTATACAATCTGAAGTAAACCCAGAGCTTTTCAGAGTAACTATGTCATAATCCTGTCTTCAGCCTAACATAATGAGATTGAGTATTAAGCAATAGCTTCTTTAAAAGCCAACATCAGCATTTAGCTTAAGTTCACCCAGTTCATAAAGACTTACAAGAAAGCCACAGTCGAGTACTCTTTAAATAACCCTGAAAATTTAACTATCATATTCTTTTTCAAATTAAAAATTTTTGACATTTGAAAAGTATAAGAAATAGCTGTAAAAAGTTTACCAAGCATTTTTACATATATTTCCTCATTTGATCATCACAAACATCTGAGATAAAGAGCTTATTGATCTACAGAACTTATTCAACCTAATACATCTATTAAGTTGTTGGAAAAGCCATGATGCATTTTTGCACAGAAAAATACTTAGGACTTTCCCAACAATCTAATAGTAAGTAAAAGAATCAAGACCAAAGACCTCTCCCTTAAGTTAAGAAACTAAGCAATAATGATAATACAGACAACATGAAGATTTACTACATTGCCAGGTTTTATTCTAAACACTTTATGTGTAAAAACTTGTTTAATTCTCAGCCCTATAAGGTAGGTAATAAAAGGGTTGGATAAGGCTGAGGAATTATCAGAGAAATAGAATAAAGAGACAAATGGAAAAACTTAAGACTAAAAATTCCTCTAAGAGATCCATCATATGACTAGGAGTTTCAGATACAAAGAAGAAATCAACAATATAACTCAAGAAAAATCCCCCAAACGCATGATTAAAATTTACTATACAGGCAAAGTATAAACACATGGCCTATAATCAAGAGGAAAAAAAAGGCAGTAAACAGTGTAAGTCTGCAAGATGAACCAGATGCTAAAATTAGCAGAAAAGGATTTTAAAGTATTTACTACAAATATGTGCGAAGATGTAAAGAATGATTACAGTATGTGAAAAGATAAAAAGCCTCAGCAAAGATAGAGAAAATATAAGAAAATATAAGAAAATATAAGACATGAATTCTAAGCCTCAAAAATACAATATCTGACAAGAAAAATCCACTGAATGGTCTCAAGAGAAGATTAGAAACTAATGAAATATGTAACGCGTTGTATTTTCCAAAAATTACTTAACGAATATTTATTAAGCACATGCTATGTGATGAGTGCTACTAGAGACACAGTGGTAACAAAACTCCCAAGCACTGAGAGCCACAACAATGAATGATCAAGAGCTCCAGAAACTCACTACAGTATCTCATTTAGAAAACAACCTAAGAACACTGGACAGTTCCCACTAATCTTAAAATAAGTGAAAAAAGAAAAATTAGCATCTGAAAAAGGCAAAAATATTATGTATTTGCTACATTATTCTATAGCTAATGACATGTATTTCCCGTGCTGTATTCAACTATAATCAACATTTGTTCTTAGAACATTAGTAAAACCACAGCTGCTACTACTGTTATTAATATGAGGAACTGAGCTATATATTATATAGCTTCCCTGCCATAAAACCCATTAACACAGGTAAGCCCCTTCACCCCAATACTTAACTACAGTCTCCTGATTGTCTACAAGTTGTTAGAATGATCAGTTATGCATCCAATAAAAGGAAATTTTTTTGGAGGGGAGAGGTTTTTGCTACAGGGCGCAGGCACTTGCCAGAGAGAGAGAGACAGAGAGACAGAAAGCAAGAAATCACCCACCCCCACCCCCCCAGGGGGGATGGTCCTGTCGCAATCCCTTCTCTTCCATTCTCCTCTTGGGATCTACACTCACACACGCCTGGCATGAGTTTAAATCAGCGGGTCTAGAACTCGAACCATACATAGTCAACTACATGGGAGTCCAGCAACATAGCCATTATGCCAATTGCTGGTCCCCCAATACAAGGAAATTAACTATCCTATTGAACATGTACTTGTAACTCTTCATGTACAAAATACTACTTTCTCTTATATTATCTCATGTTAAACACAAAAGCAAAATATACCAGTTTTGTATAATTCTGCTCAGAAAGAGTATCTGTTAGTACTCGATAATCTGCTCGCAAGGGTGTCAGGTGACATCGTGGTTAGGGCACTGGATGCCCACATGCCAACTGCAGTGTGAGTCCCGGACCTGGCACCTTGCTTTCTAACTTACCCTCTCTCTCTGGTCAAATTAAAAAAATAAATTAATTAACTAAGTAAATTAAGTAAATAATTCTCTTTAAAATGGAGAAAATCTACTTTCTCCAGAGAGCTGTAAAACTGGAGGAAAAGGAAATAAATAGTAGAGGAATTGGCCTATAACTTGATGAAGAATCCAGAGGGCTATCAAAAATAATTTGGTAAAATACTGCCAAATAGTTCTCTAAAGATGTATCACTATGCTTTTACCAACATGTATGAATTCTAGTTGATCTACTTCCTTGCCAACTCTTGTTAGCCTTTAAGTTTTAGATATTCTGGTAAATATGAAACGTCATCTCACTGTTTTAATATTCATTTCCCTGATGACTGATATTAAAAATCTTTTCATATGCTTCTATATCTTCATATATATTTATTATAAAGTTTCTATTCACATCTTTTGCCCTTTTCCTCACGGGGTTATTCTTGGTATCCTTCACTGTAAAGTTGTAAGAGCACTGTCAAATTCTGTGGATTCGAGTCCCTTGTCAGACATACCTATTTTGAGTACTTTCTTCAGGACTGTGCTTGCCTTTCTAGTTTCTTAATTGTATCTTTCAAAGAGGCAAATTATGTCAATGAAGTCCAATTTATCCCTTTTTTCTTATTAATACACTTATTTCTTTCATGAGAGAGAGCACCCTCAACAGTATCTCGCACTGTGATCCCCTCCTCTCCAGCCTTCTCAGCCAGTCAGGATCAGGGGCACACAAGCACATACCTGCCGTGTACACACCCACAGGGAAACTGAACCCAAAATCTTCCACATGGACCCATTACCCTCAAACAGAGTGTTACTGCCACACCACTCAGCTAATCCACTTTTTAAAAAGCACATACTGAGAAATGATTTGTTTTTGTTTTTTTTTTTTTTGAAAGGTTTTTGCTATGGGGCGCATGGGGCGCATGTGATCGCCAGAGACAGAGAGATAGGAAGTGAGAAATCACCCCCCGGGGGGATGGCCACACCACAGTCCCTTCTCCTTCATTCTCCTCTTGGGATTTTGGGCACGCACAGACATGCACCCAGCGTGAGTTTAAGCCACCGGGCCTGGGACTCGAACCGCGGCCAGCGACATGGGAGTCCAGTGACACAGCCATTATGCCAACTGCTGGTCCCTATACTGAGAAATGTTTAACTAAACCAAAGGTCACAAAGATTTTCTCCTGTGCTTTTATCTAGAAGGGTTACTTTACAGATTTTACTTTTACATTTACACCTGGAATTAATTTCAAGTTAATTTTTGTGCATTATGAGATGCAGTAAAGACAAGGTTCATTTTGTTTTCCATGTTGTTTCAGTGTCATCCATTAAAAAGACTATCCTTTCCCTAGTGAATAATGTCAATTTTGTCAAAAAATATTACGTGAGTTTTTCTGGAATCTCTATTCTGTTCCATTGATCCGTATTATATGATCCAACAATTCTACTCATAGATATTTAACCAACAGAAATAAAAATGTATGTCCACAAAAGTCTTGTCCATCAATCCACAACTAGCAGCTTTGTTCATAACAGACCCAAATATAAAAAAAAAAGTCAAAATGTCCACCATAGGTGAATGGGTAAGTTATGTCATATCTACACAACAGACAACCCAACAATAAAAAGAAACAAATTACTGACATAAGCAACAACAGGGATGAATTTAAAAAATATTATGCTAAGAAAAGAAAGCCAGACGCAAAAGAATACATAGTGCATGATTGTATTTATATGAAATTCTAGTAAAGTAAAAACTTTCCTACAGTGATGGAAAGCAGATTTGAGACTGTCTGGGATCAGGTTTTGGGACTGACGACAAATGGGCATGAAGAATTGTTTTTAATAGAAATAGTCGATATTGTGACTGTGTGGTGGTATTTGTGTGTGTGTGTGTTTGCGCACGCGTGTGTGTGTGAGAGAGAGGGGGGATGTATCAATACACATTTAACTGTATACATTTAAAATGGGTACATTTTACAGATTTGTAAGTATCAGTTTGGCATGTAGTTTATTAAAGCAGCTGGCCAACTCCACAGTTTCAGTCCTGGACCCAGTGATTTTGAAAAAAATGCTGGGTACATGTGTATGCATTCCTAAAACCCCTAGAGGAAAAGGGATTGCAGCATGGTCATCCCTCCTAAAGAGTTCTTTCCCTCCCTCCCTCGCTCCCTCTGTGTGTGTGTGTGTGTGTGTGTTTCTCTCCGGCAAGAACACACATCCTACAGCAAAACTAAAATAAATGTTTGTAAAATAGAAGAAGTCTCAAGTTCATATACACAGGACAGCAAAAAAAGGAGTATATCATTTTCCAGAATTAGAACTTTTTAGAATGAGAAGTGAACAGCACTGTCTAAAATAACATTGTCCACCTGAACTTTCCCAATGATGAGAATATTCTGTGTCTGTGCTGTCCAGTACAGTACTCATCAGCTGCATGTAGCTACTGAGCACTCAAAATAAAGCAGGTGCAAATGGGTAAATTTATTTAAGAATTTTAAATTATTTTATGTAACTTTGTTTGTTTTTGGTTTGACCAGAAAGGGCCGGGTAAGAAAGAGAAAGAGAGAGGGAAAGTGAGAAAGCAAGCCACTGGGTCCAGGACTCAAACCAGTCAGTAATATAGTTTATTATTATTATTTTCCAGTTTGATCAGACAGAGAGAGAAAAAAAGTGAGAAAACAAGCCACCAGATCCAGGACTCGAACCATGGTTGGCCACATGGGAGTCTAATGTCTTTAACCATCACACCTCCTGCAGACCCCCAATGGACACTATCTTAACTTGTATTTCCAGATGAACTTTTCTTCTTTCTGATTCAGGGGCACACAAGCACATACCTGCCGTGTACACACCCACAGGGAAACTGAACCCAAAATCTTCCACATGGACCCATTACCCTCAAACAGAGTGTTACTGCCACACCACTCAGCTAATCCACTTTTTAAAAAGCACATACTGAGAAATGATTTGTTTTTGTTTTTTTTTTTTTTTGAAAGGTTTTTGCTATGGGGCGCATGGGGCGCATGTGATCGCCAGAGACAGAGAGATAGGAAGTGAGAAATCACCCCCCGGGGGGATGGCCACACCACAGTCCCTTCTCCTTCATTCTCCTCTTGGGATTTTGGGCACGCACAGACATGCACCCAGCGTGAGTTTAAGCCACCGGGCCTGGGACTCGAACCGCGGCCAGCGACATGGGAGTCCAGTGACACAGCCATTATGCCAACTGCTGGTCCCTATACTGAGAAATGTTTAACTAAACCAAAGGTCACAAAGATTTTCTCCTGTGCTTTTATCTAGAAGGGTTACTTTACAGATTTTACTTTTACATTTACACCTGGAATTAATTTCAAGTTAATTTTTGTGCATTATGAGATGCAGTAAAGACAAGGTTCATTTTGTTTTCCATGTTGTTTCAGTGTCATCCATTAAAAAGACTATCCTTTCCCTAGTGAATAATGTCAATTTTGTCAAAAAATATTACGTGAGTTTTTCTGGAATCTCTATTCTGTTCCATTGATCCGTATTATATGATCCAACAATTCTACTCATAGATATTTAACCAACAGAAATAAAAATGTATGTCCACAAAAGTCTTGTCCATCAATCCACAACTAGCAGCTTTGTTCATAACAGACCCAAATATAAAAAAAAAAGTCAAAATGTCCACCATAGGTGAATGGGTAAGTTATGTCATATCTACACAACAGACAACCCAACAATAAAAAGAAACAAATTACTGACATAAGCAACAACAGGGATGAATTTAAAAAATATTATGCTAAGAAAAGAAAGCCAGACGCAAAAGAATACATAGTGCATGATTGTATTTATATGAAATTCTAGTAAAGTAAAAACTTTCCTACAGTGATGGAAAGCAGATTTGAGACTGTCTGGGATCAGGTTTTGGGACTGACGACAAATGGGCATGAAGAATTGTTTTTAATAGAAATAGTCGATATTGTGACTGTGTGGTGGTATTTGTGTGTGTGTGTGTTTGCGCACGCGTGTGTGTGTGAGAGAGAGGGGGGATGTATCAATACACATTTAACTGTATACATTTAAAATGGGTACATTTTACAGATTTGTAAGTATCAGTTTGGCATGTAGTTTATTAAAGCAGCTGGCCAACTCCACAGTTTCAGTCCTGGACCCAGTGATTTTGAAAAAAATGCTGGGTACATGTGTATGCATTCCTAAAACCCCTAGAGGAAAAGGGATTGCAGCATGGTCATCCCTCCTAAAGAGTTCTTTCCCTCCCTCCCTCGCTCCCTCTGTGTGTGTGTGTGTGTGTGTGTTTCTCTCCGGCAAGAACACACATCCTACAGCAAAACTAAAATAAATGTTTGTAAAATAGAAGAAGTCTCAAGTTCATATACACAGGACAGCAAAAAAAGGAGTATATCATTTTCCAGAATTAGAACTTTTTAGAATGAGAAGTGAACAGCACTGTCTAAAATAACATTGTCCACCTGAACTTTCCCAATGATGAGAATATTCTGTGTCTGTGCTGTCCAGTACAGTACTCATCAGCTGCATGTAGCTACTGAGCACTCAAAATAAAGCAGGTGCAAATGGGTAAATTTATTTAAGAATTTTAAATTATTTTATGTAACTTTGTTTGTTTTTGGTTTGACCAGAAAGGGCCGGGTAAGAAAGAGAAAGAGAGAGGGAAAGTGAGAAAGCAAGCCACTGGGTCCAGGACTCAAACCAGTCAGCCATGTGGGAGTCCACCACTCCACCTGCCAGCCCCTATTTAATTTAAATATCAACATAAATAGGTACATAAGGCTAGTGGCTACCACACTGGATAGCAGAGATTTAAAAGCTAGGTACCTGTGGGGAAAAAACAAAAACAAAAACACTGGAACATGATAAACATGTCTCCCAGTCAGTTAGTAGAAATGAGTATATTTAAGACCAGCAGATGGCATAATGGTTACGTTGCTGGACTCATGTAGTAGACCACAGTTCAAGTCCCAGACCAGTGCCTTACAACTCACGCCAGGCACATCTGAGTGCATGCCCAAGATCTTAAGAGGTGAATGGAGAACGAATTACAGCGTGGCCATTCCCCCTCAAGGGTGATTTCTTGCTTTCTCTCTCCCTGACTGTGTCTCTCGGGCAAGTGCATATGCCCTTTAGCAAAAACCTTAAAAAAAAAAAAAAAAGAAAGAAAGAAAAAGAAATGGGAATATTCTTGGAACAGAGCATAAAATTGTAACAGAGGAAACACACAGTAAAAATTGGGAATTCCACAACTGTCAAAATATCTATTAAAAATATTTCCAACTATATGCAGTTTCCTAACAAATTCTTGATATGTTTGATTAGTTTCTTAATTAGATTAATAAAAATAAAAAAGAAAACTACAACTCTAGACATGTTTAACTAAGAACAAGAAAGATATCTGAGTAGAAATGCCAGGAAACAAGGGCTGGCAGGTGGCGTGGTGGTTAAGGGAACTGAACTCAAGTCCTGGACCTGGCATGGCAGCTTGCTTTCTCACTCTCTCTCCCTCCCTCTCTCTCTCTCTCTCTCCCTCTCTGGTCAAATTAATATAAACAAATAAAGTCGAAGTTAAATAAAATCATTCTCTCTTAAAAAAAAAAAAAAGAAAAAGAAATGCCAGGAAACAGAGAGAAAGTGTTCATATAATTTTAGAGTTCACGTCAGACAAGGAAGGAAACACTGGCATAGTTAGATATGATACAGATCAGTAAAACAAATTTCAAAAGCTTCATTTAAATAACAGGCTCTGAATTCATAACTCATTCTGAAAGAAAAGACTAAGAGAAACTTAAGAAACTAAAATTCTGTATAAATAACTACGAATGATCCTAAAAGTTTTAAAAAGACAAAGGAGAAGAAAACAAATTATCTAAGACCAACCAACACAGCAGCAGAGAACTTATCCACAAAGCTCAGTTCTAAAAGGTACTTACATTACAGCCAAAAAAACAGAGGAAATAATCACACATGACTATAACACAACACCACATATTTGAGTATAAAAATGGTAAAACAAAAATAAATCTTGGGGGAGGGGGAGAAAGGTATAGAGGCCAGAGAGCGGCACAACAATAGAATGGCTTGGCACTGAGGCAGACCCATACGGGAAGGCTCCCGGGTTTGCATCTAGAGACCTGCCTGAGTATATCAGGAATGTACGCGTCCATGATTCAGACTCGGCATCAGGATCCTGTCAGTTCTGCATAAAAAAAATCCCCTTTGCTTTTTGTAAAAAAGTGGGTATACAATGAAAATCATCTTTTAGTAGAAATGTGAGACTTAATTTTTTTTATTTTTTATTTTATTTTTTATTTTTGGAGAGGTTTTCGCTATAGGGCGCGTGCGCTCGCCAGACAGAGAGAAACAGAGAGACAGAAAGCGAGAAATCATCCCCCAGGGGGGATGGCCACACCGCAATCCCTTCTCCTCCATTCTCCTCTTGGGATCTTGGGCACGCACGCACACGCCCCTGGCGTGAGTTTAAGGGGCCGGGTGCGGGACGCGAACCGCGGTCGACTACGTGGGAGTCCAGCGACATAGCCATTACGCTAACTGCTGGTCCCGAGACATTTAATTGTAGTTATCTTTGAGAAGAGATTCTGAGGGTGGGGATATAAAGTAGGAGAAATCTGTAGGGACTGTCATCTTCAGGCTGTTGAGCAATCAAATACCATTCCAATGTGGAGAAAATCTCAAGAAAAAAAGCAGCAGATTTTTTTAAAAGTTTTTATTTAATTATATTTATTTATTACTATTATTATTTTAATTTGCTATTGGCACATTGCTCACCAGAAACAGAGAAAGAGAGAGAAGGAAAGTGAGAAAATAAGCCACCGGGGGGCCAGCGGGTGGCATGGTGGTTAAAGGCACTGGATTTCCACATGGCCAACCGCGGGAAAAAAACTGGACCTGGCGGCTTGCTTTCTCACTTTCTCTCTCTCTGTCACTCTCTGGTCAAATTTAAATAAACAAATGAATAAATAATAAATAAAGTTAAATAAAATAATTTTTTAAAAAAAGAAAAGAAGCCACCAGGTCCGAGACTCGAACAACAGTTGGTCATGTGCCAACGCCTTAACCACCACATACACATAAATTAAAAAGTATCTGGCCCCAGTAAAACTTCCTTACTTATCTTTCATCACATATTCAGGCCTGAAACAAATTAAGTTATTTTGCTCTAGACGCCAAATCCTAGCCAGTAAAGAGTGGAAGGGGCAGGAGAGTCAGATTATTAAGAGACTGCCAGACAGGCTGAAAGTTCCCTCAGCAGTACCCGGCTATGCCAGCAGTACCGGTGCAGTAAGTGTCCAAGCAGCAAGGTCCTCAGCATGCTGCTCTTCTTGCACCTCCTACTCAGGCCTCCCTTCTCTCAGCTTCTAACCACCTCCACATCTGGTCTTCCAACTATGTACTATCAAATACTTTCCAAAAAATCCCTTTCTGATTAAGGGATTTAGAATCACTTTCTGTTACGTGCAATCAAGAAGCCCAACTTCTCTTTTATGGTACTTTCTTATAATTTTGAGTAAGGGTTAGTGTAATCATACTTTTTTGTGTGCTCCCTTTAATATCTGAACATTATGATTTCTTAGCTATCACTGTGGCAAGATTGAGACTGGAAAGAATAAACAATCTATTGGGCCCTCAGAAAAGTCATGTGCTTTTCTATGCAAAGATGCATCATGACTTTTCCCAGGACCCAATACTTAGTAAAGAAAAATATTACAGCATTTTAAATGGAGGTTGCGTTCTCTCAAAGAACCTGAATATGACTTAGGGAAACATTCACCATGGCTGCCCCTCCCACTTCCTGCTCTCTCCTCCCAAGGATTTCATGCCCACAGCTGGCTCACTGCCTATTAGTCTGACACAATGGAGAGGCAGAAAAAAAGCAAGAAAGCAGCACTTTCCAAAAGGAAATGGGAAAATTTGCCTATAGACACTTGGAAAGTAGAACTAAAATATTAGATAGACAAAAGCTGAGAAATACTCCCCAAATCAGAGTAATCTGATAATAAATAATAAATCTTTTTAATGTAACTATGCCTTACTTCTTGTGATTTCAACATAAAAATGTGAATTGATTAATTACTCACAGATCTAAGAATAAACATTTTATTTTTAAAAATTTTCTTCATGGGATCAGCAGATGACAAAATGGTTATGTTGCTGGACTCCCACATAGTCAAATGGAGTTCAAGTCCAGAATCTGGCTGCTTAAAACACATGCTGGGCATGTGTGTGCCCAAAATCCCAAGAAGAGAATAGAGAAGGGATTGTGGTATAGCCATCCCCCAGGGGAGTGCTTTTTCACTTTCTGTTTCTCTTTCTCTGTTTCTCTGGTGAGTGCAAGCGAACTATACCAAAAATCTCTCTTAAAATTTTTTCCTTCTTGGGGATCAGCAGGTGGCATGGTGGTTAAGGTGCTGGACACTCCCACATGGCTGACCACAGTTCGAGTCCAGGACTAGGCAGCTTGCTTTCTGACTTTCTCTCTCTCCCTCTGTGTGTGTGTGTGTGTGTGTGTGTGTGTGTGTGTGTGTGTGTCTCTTTTTAGTCAAATGTAAAAAAAATAAATGAATGAAAAATAAAATAAAATGATGTATAGCAAAAATCCCATCTGGAAGCACTTAAATTTTTTTCCCTTATTTTCTATGAAAATAGATAAAAATAAAAATAAGTTGCATGAGTGCATTTTAAAATTATTTTTGTCAAAATATACAAACTATATGTATGTATACAAACATATATATTTCAAATGATTGAAAAAACTTGTAATAAAAAATTAGTCAAATAAAGATGATAGGCTGACATCAGGCTCAGATGTGAGCATGGCCTAGGCAGCAGCCTTCAGCTTCAAGTGGCAGCCAGTGGCCCTAGTGAGAGGGCAGAGTCCTCTTGTTCTAAGGGAGCCTTACCTGCACTGGCCTGCACCCTGAGGGACCCCACTGCACTCAAAGGAATAGAGGGCTGCCCCTAAGGTATCCCATACTGGCTGGCCCTTACCAGTTGCTTGAACAAATCTTCATTTTAATCACCATCTAAAAAAGCTTGTCTCCTGATTCGGTGGTATATTGGTTTGAAAAAAATGAGGGAAAAAAAAAAAAAGGAGCGATATGACCAATTCCATTTGGTCCTCTTGCATTGAGGCTTGCTTGGTATTTGCAGAGTGGAACAGACAGCTAAGAGAATTGTGATTTTTTGCAGGGGGCCCAATGGGGATCATGAGGAAAGGATAAAAAGGCCTTACATTTCTCTCTCTTTTTTTTTTTTGGAGAGCTTTTTGTTATAGAGCATGTGCGCTCACCAGAAAGACAGAGACAGACAGAAAGCGAGAAATCATCCCCCAGGGAGGATGGCCAGGCTGCAATCCCTTCTCCTCCAATCTCCTATTGGGATCTTGGGCACGCACGCACATGTGCCCAGAGTGAGTTTAAGCCACCGGATCTGGTACTTGAACCACGGTCAACTACATGGAAGTCCAGCGACATAGCCATTATGACAACTGCTGGTCCTGAGGCCTTACATTTTATGATTTTTAAAATTCTGTTCTTTGACAGTGGTAGTGAAATAAACTAGTCCAATAGTTATTTTTCTTCTAAGAAAGGGATTTTCTTTTCTTTTTTTATTGCAGCCTTTTCACCTAGTGACAAGCATAAATCATGGACATAAACAACTATAAGGTGGACGCTATGACTCCTAAGAAGACTGAGAAGCTGACACACTCCCTCGGGAAGGAAGAGTGGTGTTTTTAGCCCTCTCTAGAACCTAAAATAAAAAAAACGAGTTGTGTAACATGCAAAGAAGACAGGTCCAATCTGAATCACTGGAGCTGAGCTGCCCTAGGCAGCGTCCCTACCCATCCACCTGATAAATAGCTTATGGAGCTTTTTGCCTTCCATACTTTCAGTAACCTCTTTGCCTTCACGTGAAAATGCTGCAAAATATTTACTTGAGGTTGTCTCTTAACACCAGTGACATGCACAAGAGCATGCTAGGAAGTGGTATATGAACATCATTATGGTAGCACTTCAAACCAAAGGCTAGGGAGCTGCTTGGTGGTACAAGTGCAGGTGTAGGTGTCACTGCTCTCATTAAACACCGTGGGCTCTATCCTGCCCATGCTGGGGTCCACTGAAGCTGCCTCTCAAATGGCAGCACTGGATCTGTGTTCAAGAGGTGGGAGGGGTCCATTACAACCTCAAATCCAAACTCACAATGCTTTGAGTAGACAGGAGGTAAGACTGAGCTTAGGGCGTTTCACAAACATTATCTGCGAAGAAAGAACTATGAACTCCCACTGGTGGTCCTTGAAGAGCTGGAGGGCCATCAGAGTTGAAAGACTGATGTGCAACACAGTTCTACCCAACCTTCTCCTTGCCTCAATCTCTTCAATGCTCTGTGTCATGCTGTGACCTCTACAGCGAGGGTCTGCTCCTGCCAATCCCCCAGGTATCTCATCATGGGTTCCTCCCTGATCCGACAGTGCAACAGGAAAGATATGTAGACTACTGTAAGAACTACCCATTGCCATCTGTGCCTAGGAGAGGAAGGCTCTGTGCACTAAATGATCCAAAATCTTTGTTATACTTAAGAAAGGTGGGTCCCAGCTTTTTTCCCCTTTCTACGTGGACTTAACACAGGTTCTCCGGGAGCTGTCACTGCTGCTCCAGACTTACTGGAAATGCTACCTCTACTTTCCCTTTCCTGACATACCAGTGGGTCTGAAGACACTCTATATGCAAAGCCCATGTGACTGGCTTAAAAAGTATCAGGGTCACTCACAGAACTATATCCAAAATCTTAGAAGTGGAACAATATGCTATCTCTGGCCCTAATGCCACCCCTAACCTCTGATTTTAAAGATGGTTTATGGCAAGTCTTAGAGTTTCACAGTGAAAGTTCTTTGATATTCCAAGCTGGGTGGTAAAATCACACAGTATTCTATCGCTAGTATGGCTATGAGATAAAGACCTAATGGGAGGGGGCCATCAGATGGTGTGGAGGTTCAGGTATTAGAATCTCACTCAGCCAACCACAGTACAAGTCCTGAACCCTGCACCTTGAAAATCATACTGGACATGTGCGTGCCCAAAATCCTAAGAGGAGAATGGAGGAGAAGTGACTGTGGCATGGACATCCCCCTCCTAGAGGTGATTTATCACTTTCCCTCTCACTGTCTCTCTTTCAGGCAAGCACATGCCCCCCAGGGCAAAAACCTTGAAAAAAAAAAAAAAAAAAGACCTTAGGGGATGTGGCTAAAGTCAACCTGGTACAGACATGGGGTGGCTAGTTTTCTTCTAGTTTTGTCCCTACTAGGGGGGGGGGTGTCCCGATTGACCTGTCAGGAAAAATTAGATAAAAATAAGTCTACCTTTGACATCAAATTCCACTAATTTTGGACTATTAGAATTTGAGCTGGGCAAAGAAAGTGGTGTAAGAGCAGTCAGAAGTAGAAGTACAGTACTAGTGGAAGTACCAGTACTAGTGGAAGTACCAGTACCAGTGGAAGTACCAGTACCAGTACAAGTACAGTACCAGTGGAAGTACCAGTACCAGTACAAGTACCAGTACCAGTGGAAGTAACAGTACCAGTTGAAGTACCAGGCTTGGAGGCTGAGAGGAACCTCAAGTTAGACGGTTCTATGCACTATTTTATAGGATCTGAGTTTGTCATCTTCATGTAGTTTCCTTTACAAATCAACTGTAGACCTGACCTCTACTTCTGCAAGTAGCTGTGGACCACTATTCTTTTAGAAAACAAAAAGAAGAGAAAATATGTACTGTACCCCACATATGGCACCCATGTGGTTCTAGCTGCAAGGCAGGTGGGCAGGTAAGCTAGCCCTTACGGATCTGTGGTCCTGAGAGGTCTGAGAGCTACCTCACTGGTCAGACTTCACTCCAGCAGCAAAGCCAGACTAGGGCTTACATGAAGATCAGTACCAGGCTTGGAGGCTGAGAGGAACCTCAAGTTAGACGGTTCTATGCACTATTTTATAGGATCTGAGTTTGTCATCTTCATGTAGTTTCCTTTACAAATCAACTGTAGACCTGACCTCTACTTCTGCAAGTAGCTGTGGACCACTATTCTTTTAGAAAACAAAAAGAAGAGAAAATATGTACTGTACCCCACATATGGCACCCATGTGGTTCTAGCTGCAAGGCAGGTGGGCAGGTAAGCTAGCCCTTACGGATCTGTGGTCCTGAGAGGTCTGAGAGCTACCTCACTGGTCAGACTTCACTCCAGCAGCAAAGCCAGACTAGGGCTTACATGAAGATCAGATCCTGAGCAAGTTTTAAGAGGTGAAGCTGAAACTCTCTCCTCACTGTCACTGGAGTGCATATTTACACCAAACTTTTCTACACATATCCAACAAGACCGTCTTTTTATGCTGAGTAACACAGGCCACCAAGCAGTGACTACATTTTGCCCACAGCAACTGCCCAGTCTCTCCTGCACCGTTTTCTACACCAGACCTGCTTGGCACTACAGGAAGCTCTCTATACCTGCACAATGACATTCCTTCCCTCACCAGTCACAAGTTCTAGCCAATCTTGCTGATTGTCACAAGCAGGACCCTAGGTCTGCTGCACTGTCAGTGATAGTAAGCCATTTGCTGGAAAGAAGGTAATTACTCTCCACAAATCTGCCTAGGCCTGTGCAAACAGCACTTCAAAGGAGTCCTCATGTGCTCAGGGTCCATGAGCCAATGAGATACGTGTGCAAAGATGCTTAAACATTTCAGAGCTGGTTTCTGTTTCCATCTAATTCTGGTGCTTAGGAATACAGATCCATGCTGATTCACAAGGGAGAAAAGACCCACTTCCTTTAAGGAAGGGAGTAGGCCTGACCCTGATGCTCAGTCAGGCTTTTTGTTTGCTTGCCTTTATTCCCTTTTTTGTTGGTCTTGTGAGGGGTTTGTTTACAAAAGATGTGCTTTGTTTAAATATTAAAATTGCAAAACTCTATACAAAGGAGGAGGAGGAAGAGGGAATAGGGAGGGGGAGAAAAAGGGAGGAGGAGGAGAAAGTAGAAGAGCAAGAACAGAAGGAAGGAAGGGAAGGATGGGAGAGTAAGTAAGGAACACCAGGACTGTACCTCCTGACCTAGACAACAATTATCCCAGCAGAATCTATCTGACATAATTATTTTGCAACTCTGGAGTCTATTTCAAAGGCTTGCAGGTTCCAAGGGAAGGCTTAGATAGTAAATCAGTTAGTTGGGTCAATTTCTGTTCTTAGTGTGGTAGTTGGTAATCGTCCCTCATCCTCAATTCCAGAGCAGGCAGCCATGCTCCTGGGGCGGCCTGCACCCAGCCTAGATTGGCAATAAAGACCTTCTGAAAATATCAGGAATCTGTCCTATATTACTGATTGCTGCTTCTGGTCATAGATGCACAGACACAGAGGTAGGCCACCACTGTTGCAACCCAGCAGATTTAAAGTTTCCAGAAGATTTAAAGATTCAGAGCCTGTTATGTCCCTTTCACTTTTTCCCTTTATATATTTTTAGGAGCCAGACATTTAAAGCAGATAGCATTTGGAAAGGAACTACATAAACAGGGGAATTTAGAAAGTCACTACATATGGCCAAGGAAAAAGGTAGCATAAGAATATCTTATTTAGGACTAGCAGTTGGCATAATGGCTATGTTGCTGGACTCCCATGTAGCTGACCGTGATTTGAGTCCTGGACCGGTTGGCTTAAACTCCCACTGGGCGCCGTGTGCGTGCATGCCCAAGATCCCGAGAGAAGAATGGAGGGGAAGAGATTGTGGCGTGTCCATCCCCACTGCAGGGTGATTTCTGGCCTACTACAGTCTCTCACTGTCTTTCTGGTGAGTGCACGTGCCCTATAGCAAAAATCTCTCCCTAAAAAAGAGACTATCTTATTTAAATTTAAATTCATACTTTAAGCTGATCTCCAGCACAGATTATGCCCTATGACAAACTGAAGGTGGAGGGGAGGGCACCAAATCCTGGAGAAGGGTGAGAATCTAATTTCCAAAGTTACCACTGTGTTTTCAACAACAAAAATCACAAGGCATAAAAAACAAAGAACAACAGAAAGTATGGACCATTCAAAGAAGAAAAAAATAAATCAACTGAAACTGCCCTGAGAAAATTCAGGTGGCAAACTTACTAGAAAAAGACTTAAAAACCACTGTATTAAAGATGTTCAAATAGCTAAAGGAAGACATGACCAATGTCAAGAAACTGATGCACAGGGGCTGGCAGGTGGCATGGTGGTTAAGGTGCTGGACTCCCACATGGCTAACCATGGTTTGAGTCCTGGATCTGGTGCCTTGCTCTCTCACTTTCCCTTTCTCTCTCTGTCTGTCTCTGGTCAAATTTTAAAAATAATAATAATAAAATAAAAATAATTCTTTAAAATAAAAAAAGGAAACTGATGCATAAACAAAATGCAATTATCAGTAATGATATAGAAAACATAGAAGGAACCAGAAAGGAAATTCTATAGCTGAAAAGTATGACAACTGGAATAAAAATTTATTAGAGAGATTCAAAAGCAGATGTGACCAGGCAGAAGAATGAGTAAGAGTAGGACAACTGAAAATACCAGATCTGAAAAACAGAATTAAAAAAAAATTTTTTTTCTTCTATGAGCAAAAGAGAAAGTTATATAGAGAGAAAGATATAGAGAAAGCATCCTAACAGGATCTTGATACCATGATCCACCCCAGCCTCAGCCAGACCAGATCACTGGCACAAAGGTGCTGGTGTACTTAGGGAGGTTTCTAGATATGAACCTGGAACCATCTCAACATGGGTCAGCCTTGAAGAGCAACATGTTTCACTGTGTATTATAGTCCAGGCCCCAGAAAGAAAAATTACTAAGAAAATTAAGTACCCTATTGGATCTAACTGAGATACCATCAAGCAGACCAACGCATGCAGTCAGGGAATACCAGGAAGAGAAGAGAAGACAAATTACGTGAAGAAATAGTAATCAAAATCTTGCCTTTTTTTTTTTGTGATGAAAGACATGAATATAAATACTAGAGAAATTACATGAATTCCTAGTAGGAAAAACTCAAGAGACCCACAACAAGACAGATTATAATCAAACTGTCAAAAGAGAAAAAAAAAATCTTGAATATAGAATGAGAGAAATGACTTCTCACATACAAGGGGGATCTTAATACCAGCAGATTTGTCATTGTAAACTCTGAAGAACAGAAGGCAATTAAACAATGTATTTAAAGTCCTGAAAGAAACTATCAACCAACAACACTATACCCTACAAAAAAAAACTTAAAAAAAAAATTAGTAAGAGGGACCAGCAGTTAGTGTAATAGCTATGTAGCTGGACTACCATGTAGTCAACCACGGTTCAAGTCCTGGACCCGGTGGCTTAAACTCATGCTGGGCACGTGTGTGTGTGTGTGTGTGTGTGCCCAAGATCCCAAGAGAATGGAGGAAAAGGGATTGCAGCGTGGCCATCTCCCCTGAAGGGTAATTTCTCGCTTTCTTTCTCTCTGTTTGGTGAGTGCACCTACTCTATACCTAGTGGTTAAGGGAGCCAGATCACCTGGAAATAAATAAATAAAAGAAAGAAAAAAAATTAAAAAGAAATTAGGATGTCGCAAATACACAAAAACTGAGGAGTTCATTACCACTAGCCTTGCCCTAAGAATAACAGTTAAGAAAGTCCTTTGGGTTGAAATGAAATGAAGGGACACAACATAGTAATTTGAAGCCATATTAATACATAAAACTCTCTGGGAAATAGTAAATTCATGAGCAAATATCAAAGCTACAATTATTAAAACTTTGGTTTTTTAACTCCATTTTTAACTTACATTATGTCTACATAATGTAAGACAATAATGCATTCCAACACAATTATTAGGCTATGTTTTGGGGACAAATAATGTATAAAGATGCAATTCTGTGATATCAATACCTGAAAGGAAGCAGAAATAAGGCAGTACAGAGCTGAGTTTTTGTATGGTACTAAATGTAAATTGGCAAAAGTTGAAATTAGACTGTTAAAACTTTAGTATGTTAAATGTAATCCTTGTGGCAACCACAAAAAAATTACCATTGATCTAGCAATTTCACTTCTGGGTATAAGCCCAAAAGAACTGAAAACAGAAATTCAATCAGGTATCTATCTGTACACCCATGTTCACAGTAGCATTATTCACGACAGCCAAAAGGCGGAACACAAGAGTCCACTGATAGATAAATACATTTTTAGAAAAATGTGGGGGACCAGCAGATGGTGTAATGGTTACATTGCTGGACTCCTACATAGGAGACCCAGTTTGAGTCCTGGACCTGAGGCTTAAAACTCATGCTGGGCATGTATGTGTGCATGCCCAAAATTCCAAGAGGAGAATGGAGGAAAAGGGATAGTGGTGTCACTGTCCCCCCGGGGAGTGATTTCTTGTGTTCTGTCTCTCTCTTTCTGTGCAAGTGCACATGGCCTATAGCAAAATTTTCTCTCTTATAAAAAAAAGGGGGTATATACATACAAAGGAATATTATTCAGCCTTTAAAAGGAAGAAAATTCTAACACATGCTACAATATGAATAAACTGGAAGACATTATACTAAGTGAAATAAGGCAGTTTGCAAAAAAACAAATATTACATGATTCCACTCATATCAAGTACCTAGAATAGTCAAATACACACAAAAGTAGAACAGTGGTAATTCCCTAGGACCGAGAAGAGGGAGAATGGGAGGTGTAATTTGATAGGATTGGCATTTTGATATGGGATAATGGAAAAGTTCTAAAGATGATTAGTGATGGTTATGCAACAATATGAACATACTTAATGCCCTTGAACTACACATTAAGAATGGTTAAATGGGAAATAATATGCATGTCAAAAAAAAAAATCACTCATCTTTGGTCCTATTTATCTTCAAACCATTATCCCTGCTTCAAGCCAAAAGTAACCGTATAAAACTACTCTGATTCTTTTTTTTAATATTTAACTTGGTATTTCTAAATATTATTTGTAATACTACTTCTTGAAGATTTATTGTGTACACATTATGTGTCATGGTAGAGGAGGCTTACAAAGCTTGTAGTATCCCAAACATCTGTTTCACCTCTTTAAATTCCCTAAACACAGTAATATTGCAGTTTTGAGTTAAATCAATCAAGTAACATTAATAACTACTTCCTTTTTCTAATTTGTTTCATTTTCTAAGAATTTATTACAATTTTCCCATAATAGTTCAATATACATCTATCAAAGCAAAAAAAAAAAAAATCCCCCCCCCCAAGCTTCCTGTCCTCCTGCTCCAAATAAGAACAGGTAGCTCTCAGGTAGGCTCCCTGACCTAGTTAAGAGAGCTAGATCCCACATGACTGACTATGTGGTTTGAATACTGACCTGGTAGCCTGAAAAACAGGATGGGCATGAAGTGCATGCATGCCCCAAATCCTGATGTTACTGAGAAAGAAAAGAGAAGGAATTGCAGAATGACCAGGCTTTATTGTGTGGTGCCTCTGCCTTCTTTTTACCAGTTTCTCTGTCTTTTGTAAGTGTATGTGCCCACTCACAAATTAGGGGGGAATAAAGAACTGGCAGCTCTTTATCTTGTGACAGTTTTCATACTGGGACTTTCTTCTTTTGCTTCTAAGTTGTATTCTTTGTTGAGTGAATCCTTTACCTTTCTCTTCTTGGTTTATTCCTTGTTTTGTTGAACCACATCTCCTAGTAATCTCCCCTAAGACATGATTTTCAAGAGCACTTTTTCTTTGAGTTCCTGAGTATTTTTTCCCTTACTTTCACACTTGATTGATGGTTTGGCTAAATAAAGAATTCTAGGCATTTACAATAAGGATTCAGCATTAAGAAAGTCAGTTGGCCTCTTCTGAAGCAGTGTTCCATGGTCTTCTACCTTTAATTCTACGAAAGAAGTTAGATAACATTCATATGCCTAACCTCTCCTTAATGATCCTGAAAGCCTTTGAGATATTCTTTTTATTTCTGTTGTTCTAAAAGAAACTGAATAATCATTTGCTTCATATGGGCCTTTTCTCATTTATTGTGTGGCACTATGAAGGTCTTTTCAGCCCGAAGACTCAAATTCTAAAGATAATTTCTAGTACTTCCTTGATGAAATACTAGAAAACAAACTAACTCCTCTTTGTTTTCTCCTTAGGGATACTGTTAATTGAAAATTAACCTCTACAATGATCCTTTAGTACCTACCTACCTACTTTTTTTCTTTCTTTCTTCCTTTCTCTCTCTCTTTCTTTCTTTCTAAGGTTACTGCCATAGGGAATATGCAATCATCAGAGACAGGAAGGAAAAAGTGAGAAATCATCCCAGGGTAGGGGTGTGTGTGTGTGTGTGTGTGTGGGGAGATCGGAATGTGTGTGTGTGTGTGGGGAGCACGGAAGCAAGGGATAGCAACACTATAATCCCTTTTTCTCCATTCTCCTCGCAGGATTTTGGGCATGTAGGTATATGTGCCTGGTGTGACTTTCAAACTACGACATCTGGGACTCATACTGTGGACAAATATGTGAGAGTCCAACACCTTAACCACCATGCCACCTGTTAGTCTCTCCTGCAGTACATTTTAAATGTTATAATTCACATACAACATTCTACAATATCCCGCTGAGTCCCTAGATGTACTTAAGGCAATAACTTACAGAGATCTAATTATTAATTCTGTATACTTATAGACTCAAAGTTACAATCTCAAATGCCTTAGTAAAGCAAGGAGAATACAAGATAAAAAATGTCAACTAATAATCTGATGAATAACAGACAGGTCAGGCATCAACAACTCCAGCTGATTTTTTTCACACAGCAATGTGAGCTCAGTGTTGGCAAATCTTCCAACTTTTACTTAGAAACACAAAATACAGTTTTTTATGTGAGATTCCCTGATTTTAAAATATAGACAAGAAATTCCAATTTGAAACAATCTGTGTATGGCCCAACAAAGAATATAAACAGGCTGGATTAGCCCAAGAGGTGTTGTTCTCTGATACACAAGATACTGTGGTTATTAAGAAAATCAGCTCTGGACAGACACAGATTCAATGCTTAGCCCTAGTACTTACTCCTGTGACACTTGGGAAGGTTAACTTTTTTAAAACTGTCTATGAAATGCGAATAGATTTATTATGAAGATTTAATAAGATAACACAATGTAAAATGCTTATACAAATTATACATGTAATACATAAATGACACACCTAAAACTGCTTTTATGACAGTTACATATGTAAATATATAAACAAATACACCAAAAAATGTTACCTATTATTAAAATACCAGAAAGTAGGTTGATGTAATCTAATCCATCAAGGTTTTCTACTTGCAGGAAAATAAGACCAACAAAAGAAGTAGGCACCAGTCAATGGGGACAGGGCTTTCTTTTGGGGTGATAAAGACGTTTTGGAATTTGACAAAGACAGTAGTTGAAAAATACTATAAAGGTATTGTCACTAAACTGTACACTTGAAAATGATTAATTTTATGTTATCTGAATTTCACCACAACAAAGAGAAATAAGTGGGAAACAAGTAGTAAGGGAAGGAATCAGAAACTGTTAAAAGGGAGAATGGTACTGATATTTGTTCCTCTAAATTATCTTGAAGTTTGACTCCAAATAATCTCTTTCCTAGTCCTTTTTTCAAGAGTAGCCAATTATTTAATATGATGTTAGGACAACAAACACTTCTATCTTATTAAAAATAAATGTACAGGGGGACCAGCAGTTGGCGTAATGGCTATGTTGCTGTACTCCCACGTTGACTGAGATGGTGGATACCACGAGGACAATGGCAGGGTTCAAGTCCCAGACCAGGCAACTTGAAAATCATGCCAGGTGCGTGTGTGGGCATATCCAAAATCATGAAGAGAGAATGGAGGACAAGGGACTACTGTATGGTCATCCCTCTGGTGGCAAGGGGGAACTTCTCACTTTCCCTCTGTCTGGCCAGTGCACAAGCCCTAGAGCAACACATGCACACACACTCATACATATATACGTATAAAAAAATTGTGGTTTATTGAGAGATCAACATATAAGAAAAGAATACTTGAGTTTCCTCAGGAAGAAAATGTATATAATAGCACGTAAGATATACTTCTTGAATCTGCAATAGGCTGCTTATACATGGGTAAAGAAGTTCATAATACACAAAACAGTAAGTCTTAAAAAAAAAAAGACACTATATATCAGAAGGCTGTGTTCTAAGCACTTCCTTATAAAAAATATGGGAAATTTGCCAGTAGAAACGTTCCAATAAAAGAGGAAATGAATTATTTCCTATAGATTCTTGTATGTATCTATCTTCATTTTCAGCATTTCCCAAATATGCTTGATGAAAGGCTGGATCCCACATGACCAAATGTACGGTTTGAATCCAGATTCAAGTCCCTGATTGGAGGCTGGAAAATCACGCTGGGCGCAGATGCGTGCATGCCCAAAGTGTGTGAGAAGAGAATGGAGAAAGAGAAGGGATTGCAGCTAGGCTATCCTCCCTGAGGGGGTGATTTCTCTCTCTCTTTCTCTTTCTCTCTCTCTGTCTCTTCAGTGAGTGCACCAGCCCTATAGCAAAAACTGAAAGGAAGGAGAAAAGAAAAGAAAAGAAAAGGAAAGAAAAGAAAAGAAAAAGAATGTGGTAGGAAATGAAAAAGGGACAGAAAAACAGGGAAAGAAAAACAGCATACTACAACAGAATTTCGCCCTTGGGACATTTACAATACACAGTGGCATAGTAAGGATTCTGCCTTAAGGAAGTTAATTCACCTCTATTGAACATACATTTTCCAGATTTATTAGGAACAGAACAGTTCTCCTGCTACTCCTCTTAAACACACAAAATGAATGCTAAGTTGTTAAAGATCCACTTAAGATTTATACCAGATAACACAGAAATTAAATAACTTTGATACTAGCCTGAGGGAAAAGATTAGCATACATACCCAAGAATAATAAATTATCTTACCAAAACAGTGTTTCATATAATCAGCAGGTCAGGACAAGAGCTTAGTGGCGAGAAAGTTGGAAAGAAGGTAGTAGTAAAGAGGAAGAGATAAGACTTAGCTCTTTCACTTCCCTTCTGAGATGTCCTTACCCTGCCCTGTCAATTCTGATTACTTATAAAGCAAAACATCTACAACTAGTAGTAAAAATTTCACCTTGGGGGACCAGCAGTTGACGTAATGGCTATGTTGCTAGACTCTCATGTAGTCAACAGTGGTTCAAGTCCCAGACCCAGTGGCTTAAACTCAACACCAGGCTTATGTGTGTGCGTGCCCAAGATCCCGAGAATGGAGGAAAAGGGATTGCAGTGTGGCCATCCCCCCTAGGGGGTGATTTCTCGCTTTCTGTCTCTCTGTCTCTCTCTGTCTTTCTGGCAAGCGCCCACACCCTATAGGAAAAAATCTCTCAAAAAAAAAAAAAAAAAAAAAGTAATTCATTGGGTCACTTTTCTCTCTCTCCTTTTTCAAAATTTTTTACAGTAATTCCTGATACTAGCAGGTAACCTCAAGAGGAGAATCTATTTGTCTCAAAAGTACTTTCAAGTACCTCAAACAGAAAAAATTCACACTACCATGACAAACATAATCATAGTGGGCAATTCAAGCATGAATTTGCAAAGCAATAATGTAATACAATGGCAGAGACTACATAATATTTCCTATTCAGGGGAAAACTCACAGGAAAAATATGGAACTAGAGAAAAAAGAATAAGTTTAAATTATTTGGATATCCCAGTAGAGGACAAAGAATTATTCAACTGGAAATAGTTAACAGAAAAGTAAAACATAAGAAATAAAGAACCATTTTTTCACTGAGACATAAGCACTTTCCAACAACAAAAATATCACTATTGATTATTACCACTGTTTCTAAGAGTATGAACCAATCAAGGAAATCAGTCAATCATGGGCACACCTATCCCCTTGGAAAAATAAATCCTAACAGGCAAATTACTTGGGAAGTACTATTTTTATTTTAGTTTACAAGGAAAACTTTTCTTGAAGGTTGCTATCCTTTCTCATAAAAGGGAGAGAGCTAGATGACAGAATCTATCAAAGTCTTACTGGCCAACTGATTATAATAGCTATGCTGTCCATTTTTTGCTTTGTTTTTGTGTAGTTGTTTGTTTTTTGATTGGGGAATAATCAGTTGGTAATTCCTTATGTTGTTATGCTATTTACCATAATGGGTAGCAAAACTGACTAAAAGAAGTACTAAGTAAAATCCTAACACATAATACTATATTTTAGAAATAGCAGATTTGAAGCTAAATCATAAGGCTAAATAAAAACAAACTAGAGGAATTAAAGCAATTATAGACAGAATAAACTCCAGCCTTGGTTACTAATTACAAACAGAACATGTGAATATTTTCATTCGGGGGCATAAAAGCAGGAGTTACAAAATCAGAAGACGAAGAACCAAAATGCTTCCTAGTACAGAATTTTCTTGGTGAAATCATTATAATCTGAGCTCTGATAATCAGTTGTACAGGTCCAGAAAGTAGACTATATCAATAACCCAAAAGATGATCAATCTTAGCCTTAGTATCCAATTTGCACTCAGAAGAAACCAATAAAAAAAGTAGTATGCCCGATTAATTTACCAAGAGGATATTCTTACAGTGATCAGAAAACTTACCCTCTATTTAGAGTATTCATGCTCTTTTTCTATATGAGTACATATCTGGTTTGGCTAAATACAGAATTACAAGGATGTGAAATAGATCTAGTGAGATATTTCATCCAGTCCATAAAAAGGCCTCATAAATGCTTTTGCACCACAGCAAAGAATGTATGTCTGGAGACTGTACTGCTTATCTTCCACATTTTCGATCTTTTTAAACTCAAATTTTTCCTTCTTCATTCTTTTTTCTATGGCCCATTACATCTTTATTAGAAATGTTATCATCACTGACTAACCTATATCATCAAGCTGTTGCTCCCATGGGCATGCAATGTTAAACATCCTTTTTCTGAATGCTGCCTAATGATGAGATAGCAAATTCATGTCCCTATTTTCAAGTTCTTAAGCAATACTTCCAACATCACCTGGTACTATCTATAATTTTCATAGAAATGACAAAGAAGTGGGGTGGCTTTTTGGTAGATATTGAGATTTAATTATGAAAACAAAAGAAACACAGAAATCCAATTGAACACAACTCAATACTGCAAAAAATGTAGATACATTGTGTTTCAAAACAAGTTGCTAGAAATCAAACACTTAGAAAAGCAACATATGACTAGCTCATAAAAGAGTGTGCATGCATGTCCAAGGTTCGGAGACAAGAATGGATTGTAGTGTGGCCATTCTCCTTAGGGGGTGCTTCTCACTTTTTCTCTATGTCTTCAGCAAGTATAAGTACCCTGTAGCAAAAATCTCTCTACATGCACACGCATGCACACACACAAAAGTGGAGGATAGTCTTACATATGTACAATACTAGTAGTATAAGAGGATTCTACATTTGCACAATGCTTTACAAGTTGGAAAAGTGCTTTCCTGCTCACTATTACACTTAATTATATTAATCAACAAATATCTAAATTCAAAGTCTTCAAGAAAGATACATATAAAAGAATGGTTTAAAAAAAAGAATTTTACATTTTAAAGCTATTAAAGATTCCTACTGACAATTTAATTAACAATTTATTTAAATATACCTATTTTGGCTCTGAAATCAGAAAATACATTAAGACTATTTGCACAACAGAGATATATTCCTTCTCTCATAGATACAAACTTATCACATATTCTTAGGTCATAAATCTATTTTAAAAATAATATTTAAGTGGGTCTTAAATACATTGTTCTAAACAGGATGAAATTATACTTGGGGACCAGCAGGTGGTACAGTGGTTAAGGCACTGGACACACCCACATGGCTGACCACAGTTCAGGTTTGGGTGCTGACCTGGTGGCTGGCTTTCTCACTTTCCCTCTCTCACTCTGTGTCTCTCTCTGGTGAAATTAAAATAAATGAATGAATAAATAAATTAAAATAAATAATTCTTTAAAAAAAGAAAATTATACTCAGAAAATTATGTAAAATTATAAAACTGATCAATTCAGGTTTTGGTATACTCAACAATCCATTTTTAGCTCCCTCATACTTCTTCAGGTGCCTGGTTGTACATATGCCCTCTTAATAACTACATATACAAAAATGCACAGTATCAATCATCTATACCTTAGTAGAGTGAATTTAAGTGGCTAAATCCACTCAAGAATTTTAAGCCTAGGGACTGGTATGGTGGTTAAGGGTGCTGGACTCCCACATGGCCGACCACTGCTCAAGTCAGCTTGCTTTCTCACTTTTTCTCCCCCACTACCCCCCACCACACTCTGTCCCTCTCTGGTCAAATTAAATAAATGAATAAATAAAGTTAAATAAAATAATTCTTTTTAAAAAAAGAAAGTTAAGCCTAATCTTCAACTGTAAAAATAAGACAAAAGCCACATTGTAATGGAATCAGACATTAACCTGGTAAGAGACACTTTATAGAGTTCAAGAAATCATATATGTACTTGATTATGTATAAGGTCAGTTCTTATCAAATAAGTTATATCCCATTGAAGTCCATTAGGCACATCAAAGAAAAAAATTAAATAATAAAGGGTTTACAGAGCACCACCACAATAAAGTTTATATCACAAAGCATCCTTTTCTGTGGTTTAGAAACCTTTTCTAAATGAAAATATAACCAGAATAGACTACATCAATATTTGAAATAGAAAATCAAGAGTTCTTACCTTACTACATCATCAATATTGTTCCTGTATACACCTTCAAGTCTTTCTGCAGGAAATCCCATAGCAATAATGTTTGGATAAATATCTGAGAACTTAAGTTAAGGAAATATCTGAAATATGTAAGAATGCAAATTAAAAGCACATATTTTAAAACATAAGCTGTTATATGAAGAAAGTTTTCCCCACTATAGGTACAGTAATAAAAGGTTGTCCAATATATTTACCTGTAACCTACAGTGTATAATTAAGAAATATTAATAAATACATTAATTTTGAAAAGATCCCCCAAATAATTACACAGAAAAGTTTTTTTCAAACCTCTCTAATACATTAAAAAATACCTAAAGTAAAAGATACCTTCCATATCTACAGTATTTAAGTATATAATAAAAACAAAAACCTGACTTTGTAAATCATGAAACTGAAGTATTTCAGAACAAAAACTAAAAACAGGAACATCTTTAAAAATCTAAAATCTGCCTGAAAAGACTTAACAGTATAACTTCTAATTTTCATGGTAAAAAGACACCACACTATATATACACAATGGAATATTAGTTGGTCATAAGAAAGGATGAGTTCCTGTCATCTGCAGCAACAAGGGCAAACCTGGATGAATTAATGCCAAGTGAAATAAGGCAGGCACTGGAAAACAAGTGCCCTATGCCCTCACTCATTAGTGAAGGCCAAAACATGTGATTACATAGAGTGTGTAATGGTAAGCACTAGAAACAGGAAGATGGGAGAGGGGACGGGGAGAATTTGCACAACGGATACAACTGTACACACAGATAAGTGAAATGAGATACAGAATACTATAGAATAGTAAAGATGACTGGTAACAATTCAAAATAACTACAAGAGAAGATTTCAAGTACATATAACACAAAGTAATGATAAATGGTGGAGACAGTGGATATGCTTAATATCCAGATTTAAACATTACACATTGTGCATATGTCTTGAAAACCACACCATACCCCATAAATTTGTACAAATTTGTACAACTGTTAGGTAGAAATTACAACTAAAAGGTACTTTATTATTTTTTTTTTTTTGAGAAGTTTTTGCTATAGGGCACGTGCCCTCGCAAGACAGATAGAGAGAGACAGAGAGACAAAGCAAGAAATCACCCCCCCGGGGGGTGGCCACGCCGCAATCCCTTCTCCTCCATTCTCCTCCCGGGATCTTGGGCACGCACGCACATGTGCCCAGCATGAGTTTTAAGCCACCGGGTCCAGGATGCGAACCGCAGTCGACTATATGGGAGTCCAGTGACATAGCCATCACGCAAACTGCTGGTCCCAACTAAAAGGTATTTTTAAAAAACAGCACCATGGTGAAGAAAAAAGTAGAAACAATGAGACTCATGAAGTCTGACTTAAGCACTGGCTCTATCTCTAGTTTACAATTTGGCCAAGTCACTTAACCTTTCTAGACCTCAATTTCCTATTCTTCAATAATTAGGTTCAACAAGATGACCACTAAGATTTCTTTCAGTTATGACATAATTAAAGTGAAGTAGAAATTTTATTTAATATTATCACTTCTAATCAAGGTAATCAATAGTAAATATGTCCATTATTCTATTTTATTATACACTATAGTTAGGATGAAAACAAACATCTACACTCAAAAAGAATTTCTATCCAACTATAATAAAAATCACCAACAATCTACACTATATTTTCTTACCAATCACATCAGCTCTCATTTTTCTTGAGCTTCATGAATCCTCTCTACTCTCATGATTTACAGACGTTCCATACCTGTCAAGTTAATCTGACAAAAGCCTTCCTTTAAGATCATCTCTAAAGACCTCTATCCCACCCACTTCTGGACCTACTTATCTTAGAAATAGAATTCATAATTCACAATATCCAATATCCTTCTCTGATCTTTTACTTTCTGCAGACTCTATAGTGTTGATTTCAACATTATTTTTAATACTATTTTCCATCTGAACATAATTAGCAATTAAAAGTATTTATTTTGAGGTTATAATTTAAGAAAAGTTTATATGTGCTTTACATGTTCTATCTACAAAATAGAACTATGACTGTAGAGATATAGAGACTATTATAAGAAAAAGGTACACAACAGAAAACAGTGTGTATCTTTTGCATAGGAATGTGAGAAAGTATATTAACACACAGACATGCCCAGGAGTAATAAATGAGAAACAAACAAAAAAAACCACTTGCTTCATAGAGAAAGAGAAGGGAAAGGGAGACATTTGGAGAGAACAGGTGGATTCAAGATTGCTGTGTATTATCTTTGTGTAGATTTAACCTTTTAATCATGTATTGAAGAAAACAGAGACTAATTTTTTTTTAATTCCATATGTTGAAAACAGCTAAAATAAACCTAATAAAATATCAAACTAACAGCCAGAAGAATTTTTGTTTTTGTTTCTACTGCCAAAAGGCACATGCACTCATCAGAGAGAGAGAGAGCGAGAGAGAGAGAAAGCATCCCCACCAAGTCATGTCACAATACCTTTTCCTCCATTCCTACTTCCTCTCAGGATTTTGAGCATGCATTTGCACATGCCCGGAATCTTTACCAAGACGCTGGTGCCAGGCCTCAAACAGTGGTCAGCCATGTAGGATCCAGCTCCCTTAACCACTGATCTAAGGGACCAGCCCAGAATGGATTTCTTTCTTTTTACTTTTAATTTAGTATTGTTTGCCAGATGGCATTTGCACTCAACAAGATAAACAGAGAGGGAGAGAGCATTTCCCAGTGGAGTGCAGTCACACAGCAATCGCTTTTCCTCCATTTCTCCATCCTGTAGGAATTTGAGGCATGCACACACAAACGCCTGGCATGTTTTTCAAGCTGCTCAGTATGGGACTCAAACAGCATGGCTGACCATGTGGGATCTGGCTTCCTTAACCAGTAGGTCATGAGGTTGGCTTAGGATTTATTTCAAGCACTATTTGTGACACTGTACTTCTATTGTAGTTCTTAGGAAGAAGTATTCTAGAAACAGAACTATAAAAAAATATATATTAAACTTCTTTTGAAACTTTTACTGTTTTGGGACCAGCAGATGGTGTAATGGTAACGTTATTAGACTCCTACATAACGAACCACAGTTCAAGTCCTGGACCTGGTGGCTTGAAACTCGTGCCAGGTGCACGTGCATGTGGGCCCAAAATTCTGAGAAGAGAGAAGGGACTGTAGTGCGGTCATTCCCCCTGGTGGTGATTTCTTACTTTCTGTCACTCTCTCTCTGTCTCTCCAGCAAGCGCACACACGTTATAACAAAAATCTCTCTTAAGAAAAAAAAAAAGAGAAAGTTTTACTGTTTTTAGTAATATCATTTCAGGCCTCAAGCTGTTTTCTTTATATTACAGGAATAAGCAACCAAGTTAGGCTAATGCTAATTTTTTTTTTTTTTAAGTTTTTGCCATAGAGTAAGTATGGGTGCACCAGAGACACAAAAAGATAAAAGGGAAATGAGAAATCTCTACCCAGGGGGATAGCTATGTCACAATCCCTTCTCTTCCATTCTCCTCTTGAGATGTGGGTAGACACACACACACATCCAGTGTGATTTTTAAGCTGCTTGGTCTAGGGCTCGAACCACGGTCACCCATGTGGGAGTTCAGTTCCTTAACCACAACACTACCTGCTGGCCCCTAGGCTAATGGTTTTATAATTCATGATTATTAGTCTAAGGAATAAAAGGTTACATCATAAAATCAAGTAAAAAACATTATTTAAAAATATCAATGTGGGGACCAGCAGTTGGCATAATGGTTAGGCTGCTAGACTCCCATGTAGTCAACCGCAGTTCAAGTTCCGGACCTGATGGCTTAAAACTCACACTGGGTGTGTGTGTATGCATGCCCATGTTTACGAGGGAGAATGGAGGAGAAGAGATTGTGGTGTGGCTATCTCTCATGGGGGGGGGTGATTTCTCACTTGCTATCTCTCTGTCCCTCTCTCTTTCTCTTCAGCGAGCACACATGCCCTAAAGCAAAAATCTCTCTCTCAAAAAAAATAAAAAATCAATGTGAATTCGTGTTTTTTAAAAAAATCTAGATTTTCTAGGTCTTTTCACTCAGATGAACTTCTGGTCACACCAGCAGCAGTAAGCTCCCTTAGTATTCAAATTTCCATCTCTAATTTAATACACTTAAAAGGGACAAATTTCTAAGAAAAAGGATTGAGGCTAAGTCTGAGGCAGCAGAAGTATAGGTGAGCCTGGGGTATCTTTCCATGCCAGGAAACAAGGAAGGCTTGTAGAGATTAACTCTCTATATTAAATGGACTTAGAAGCTGACATAAAGGAGGTCTTAGTGACTAGTTGTGATACTCTAATCATTGAAGAAAAATTTAAATGGCTGTAATTTAAAATACCCTAATCAAACAAAAATCCTTGATGCAATATAAATATTCCAAAGAGAAAAAGTTAAAACCACAAAAACATTTTAATTTATCACCTTTTGAGGTGAATATTAGAACAGTTCTTCATTTTTAAAAAACTGGTATGGGGGACCAGCAGTTAGCATAATGGTTATGTCGCTGGACTCCCATGTAGTTGACCACGGTCCACATCCCGGACCCAATGGCTTAAAACACACGCTGGGCGCGTGTGCGTGCGTGCCCAAGATCCTGAGAGGAGAATGAAGGAGAAGGGACTGTGGTGTGGCCATCCCCCTGGGGGGCTGACTTCTGGCTTTCTTTTTCTCTGTCTCTCTCTGTCTGTCGGGCAAGCGCATGCGCCCTATAGCAAAAACCTCTAAAAAAAAAAAAAAAACTGGTACAGGGAGAAAGAGACTTAAATGTGTATCTTGCTTTTTTTTATAAGCACTGTATTTCAGGGCAACCAAGTTACCCAATTTCATAAACTCTACTTTACAAACAAAACACCAATTAATAAATATAAAAGGATAGAATTAGAAGTGTTATATTTTGAAATTCCTAATGAAATAATGATGTAGGTAAAGATCAAATGGTGCTAAATCAACAGATGTGTGGTTGATGAGGAATGGAACTTTCTCACAGAGCAAAACCACCAACATACAAAATATATAGTGTAAGAAGGCAAATATAATTGAATGATGGGCAGAAAAAAGACTGTCACTGCCCAATTTCAATGGCCAATCTCAGTTTCGAGAGTCAGGTAAAGGGGCCAGCAGGTGCATGGTGGTTAAGGCATGGGACTCACACATAGCTGACGGTGGTTCCAGCCTAAACCTGGCAGCTTGCTTTCTCACCTTCCCTCTCTCTCTCTGGTCAAATTAAAAAACAAATAATAGTGGGGTCGGCAGGTGACATGGTGGTTAAGGGTGCTGGACTCCCACATGGCTGACCGCGGTTCAAGTCCCAGACTTGGTGGCTTACTTTCTCACTCCTCACATCCCCTACTCTGTCCCGCTCTGGTCAAATTAAATAAATAAATAAAACAAAGTTAAATAAAATAATTCTTTAAAAAAATAGTAACAGAGGGAACCAGCAGTTAGCATAATGGCTATGTCGCTGGACTCCCCCGTAGTCGACCGCGGTTCGTGTCCCGGACCCGGTGGCTTACAACTCACGCCGGGCACGTGTGCGTGCGTGCCCAAGATCCCGAGAGGAGAATGGAGGAGAAGGGATTGCGGCGTGACCATCCCCCCTGGGGGGGGATTTCTCGCTTTCTGTCTCTATGTCTCTCTCTGTCTGTCTGGCGAGCGCACGCACCCTACAGTGAAAATCTCTCCAAAAAAAAAAAAAAATAGTAACAGATGAAATAAATTAACGATTTTGAGTCAAGCAGAGATCATATAACTTCTGACATGATATACTGTAATAAAAGGACACATCAACATACTTGAGTATCTTCAACTTAAATCCACCAGGCCTTTATATATAAATTAAAATTTATATGAAATACACAGGACAGAATAAGCAGCTAACTGACAGGAGAGAATGAACCAGCAAACTCTAAAGGTCTGTAAGACATGGCCTCTCTCTTCAACAAGTCAGTTATCATTTTGTGTGTGTATGCTAGAGGCCATGTGTGTTCACCAGAGACAGAGAGAGGGGGAGAGGAGAAAGCACCCTCTGGAGGATGGTCACACTGCCATCCTTTTTCATTCCCTCTTCTTTTAGGATTTTGAGCACCATGCACATGCACCCAGCAAGTTTCTCCCAGGCTCCGAAAAGCATAGTCAGTCACATGGGATCTGACCACCTTAACCACCAAACCATAGAGACCACCTAGTATTACTTTAAAAAAAAAAAGTTGATGGCAAGTAGCTGCTCTTGATTTTGACAGACTCAAGGTCCTCAACAGTTTCATAGGTACAATCCTGGATCCTGTTCTGGACAAAATGGATTTAAAGGACTTTATTTTTTAGTCAACTAGAGAAATTTTAACATGATCTACTTATTGGAGAAAATGAAAATTTACTGAAATGGAAAAGTAGATATAATTGATTTTTTAAAAGCAGGCTTAAGATATATGTTTATATATACCTATGTTTATAGATATGACATATGTAGACAAAAAGATTATAAACTGAGGTACTAAACGTAATAATCTCTAGGAGATAGAAATATTTTCCCCTCATTTTTGCTTGTTTTATATTTTCTATTTTTGTTACAATGCACCTACAATGGTTCTAATATTTGTTATCTACAAAATCAGATTATTTCAAAGTTATGTGTGCTATAATTATTGTCAAGTCTATTTACTGTTATGGTAAAACACGTTTTACCCTGTATGACTGAAAATCAGTTCTATGTGTATTTTTTTAAAATGCTGAATTCCTACTCCAAAAAAAGTAATAATAAAAGCATCTAAGATTTAAGTAACATTTACTATACATGTGTCAGGAACAATTTTTGTCACTTTAAGAACACATAAAGTCATATTCCAAACCTTAAATGGTTTTTATTCTAAAGATTAGTATTACCATTTTAACATCACAAACATTACCTGTCATCTATTATTTTAACAAAAGCAGCAGCACCACCCAAAATGCAGCTCTTGTTCAAGCTCTTATTGAGATGTGTCCATTCATGAGAGAAAAGCAGAAGAGAATGGAGACTCAGTCAAGCCTAAAGCAATACAGCTCTTGAAACTGAATAAGCTCTACTTTGCAACTCTGCCTTGACACACAAATACAAGAAAATGAGAAATGTCAGGAAAAAAATAAGGACCTAGATAGAGCCAGCAATAGGAACCCCAAAGCAGTGGCACCTACCAGCACTGTGGAATTCTATTTGAAAAGTTGTCATTTTGGTCAAGAATATAAAATGAAATCATCTCATTTTTCTGGACAATGCAATAAAGAGCTCTACTTTATTAAATCAAGGAAAATTGTATTACTAACAAAATTACCTAACCTACTTTCAGGGAGAATACAAAAATTTCTCCTTACAGAGAAGCAAAATGTACAAAACCCCTTGAAATGCGGTCATTATAACCAGAACTAAACTCAAATTTATGCTTGTATTGTGAATATTAATAAAGCAAATAAGGCTGCAAAGAATTTGGTTAACTTACTTAAGACATTTATTTGTCTTTAACTACACAGAAGATGTTACATACTCATTAAATTCAGATGGACCCCTGAATTTACCTAAGTATTCAAGCACATTTTGAACATTCTATGTGACAGGCACTAAGAATATAAGGCTAGGTAAGCAAAGACTACTGACCTCAAAGAGTGCCTATTCTAACAGAGGAGACAGACACTGAACTACAACTCTGCCAAAAGGCCTATTATATAAAAGATCAAAATATTTTAGGAGCTAAGAGGGAGGTATTAATTTTGTGGAGGCACAGAGAAAGCTTTACCATGTAGGTAAAATGTTAGATAGTCTTTAAGAGGTAAATTAGACATCAGCAGATAGAACAAGAGTAGTTAGAACTTTCTAAGCTGAGACTAGAATAGATACACAAAGATACACAAAATAAGCAAGCAGTCCAATGCAGCTCACAGACAAAGCTACGTGAAGAAGGCAGGACTGACAGAAAAGAAATAAGGATCCAGTTTTAAGGAAGATATAGCAGGGAGTTCAAATTAATCAGACAGGTAAGTCAAAGGCCCAGATCAATATGCTGCATAAAAACGACTTTGTTCATGGTCCTTGTTCATGATTTACTCCTTTAAATAGGAAAAGAATCCAGACTTTTAAAGATATCATTTTCCTCAAATTCTTATCTACCTCATTTCTAGTTGGAGATTTACCCAAGACTGACTTACACATCTATATTAGAAAGACAAAGACTAGTATCTGAAGGGTATTGTGTGCCAGTCAAGTAACAAGTACATGGGCCATGCCAAGTACATTCTCATTTAATCAGAACAATCTGACAAAGTAATATCACCACATCATAGATGAAGATATTGAGAGTCAAAAAAGACCAGGTAATTTTAAGAACTAAAATTTTGATGCAAATACTTCTTGTCAAGAAATATACCAATGAACAACAACAACAAATTTTTTTTTATGAGTCATTCAATTTTATTCATCATTACTACTATTCTTTAATTTGCCATGGAACATGCGTGCCCACCAGAGAGATAGAGAAACTGAGAGAGGGAAAGCGATTAAGCAAGCTGCCAGGTCCAGGACTCAATTCCCAGTATGCCATGTAAGATCCCAGCACCTCAGCCAACACACCACCTACAAGCTGCTCTCCCATTACCTATTTTTTTCTAAAATGCAAAGTTTTCACTTCTCCATGTATTACAATTTTTATGATGTATTTTTGGCAAAACTATTTAAGCCACATAATAACTAAAGGACTAAAAAATATTTATGTATTAAGAACTTCGGGGTCAGCCAGTTGCAAGGTAGTTAGAACACTGGATCCCACTTGTCTGACTGCATGGTTTTAGTCTCAGATCTAATGGCTAAAAAAACACACCAGGCATGTGTGCATGCATGCCCAAAATCCCAATTAGTCACTGTGGCATCACTATCCCCACTCAGGTAGGAGGTGATTTCTCACTTTCCCTCTCTTTCTACAGCAAGTACACATGCTCTATAGCAAAAACTTTAAAAATAAATAAATAAAGTCCAATACAAAACAGGCTTAACCTACCATCACTAGATATTCTGAATAAGTAATAGTGATTAATGTGACTATTTCATCTAATGACTTATAAGCGCTAAGCAGAAAGAGTTATAATAAGTACTAACTAAGTCACTAAAGGAAGCAGAATATTTCTGGTATCTAGGGTTTCTGTGAAAACAGTGTGATACAATGGTTAAGGGCATTAGTTCTAGAGTCAAGTTGTCTGGACTTGAACTTAATGAGTAACCCTTGGCAAGTTACACGCTTTCTTTGTGCCTGTTTCCTAAATAAAATGGGGGTAATGAAAGTATTGTATAAAGTTGATATGCAGATTAACGAGTTAATACATGAGTGATGCTTAGAACACAGCACTAGCTATCTATCAACTGAACAAACGGTAGTCTTATCCAGGAAGAGTCTACCGTAACCAGGAAGAGTCTACCGTAACTATTAGTTTTTGTGCATTTTTCTTTGGTAATAGTGACCTGGAGAAAAACCTAACTCCTCTAAAGACTACCAAAGCCTAACATAAACTTCAGCTCTTTGAAATCATTACTCTTTATCAATTTATCTTGTAAGTACTTATTGTTATTACTATCATTAGTAAGTGCAATCTTGCTATGCCCTCCTACCTCAGCCTCCCAAGTAGCTGGGACTACGGGCATGCTCCACTGTACCTCGCTCCTAAGGGAGTTGGGAATCAAGCCCTGGCCCTGGCCTACAGAATAATAGTACCTACCAATTCATGATTGGGCTTTAAATATTTGTTTTAACTTAAGAGCAAAATGTACAATGTTACCCTATAACATGTACACATTACATATGTATGTATACATATGTCATAAGCAGAGAGAAAAAATGCAAACAGGGTACTTTTTATCTCGCCTAGATTAGATGTCGCCATGGTGAAAGAGATCTGAGATACACTAGACAGTCATCACCCCACCTGTGAGCTAACATGTTCAATTTGTTTTAATTGAGGCATAATTTACATACAAAATGCACAGATCCAGATTAGTGCAATCAGTTTTTAAATATGTATTATGCCACATTTGGACAGTCTTGATTTAGGTGCTACAACATCCCTTCTTACCACAGAACAAATACTATTCCAAAGAAAAAAAAATTCAAAACTGGTAAATTCTAAATTCTGTTTACTGAAGTCAATTCAATACATATGATCTATTATTACAGGACTATTATCTATCATTTGAATAGAGTAGCTCTTTTACCAGCCAAGTAAATCTTTATTGGTTGTTCCAGGCATCCAAACGTGACTTAAAACACCAGAAACATGTTCCAAATTTCACCTAATTAACAAAATATCTTTTATTAAACACTTCTAAGTTGAGATCTAAATAAAATATCTGCCAGGCCAGCCCCACAGCCTAATGGTTAAGAGAGCTGGATTCCACATGGCTGACTACAGTTCAACTCCTGGTACCAGTGACTTGAAAATCATAACAGGTGTGTGCCCCAAATCTCAACAGAACGGAGAGTGGAGAACAGATTATGGCATAGCCATACCCTATTAAGGAGTACTTTCTCGGTCTCTGGCAAATACATGCACCCCCTGACAATCAATCAATCATCTGTCTGCCTTGTCTCATACGTATTTGTGCCTAAATTAATAGAGTTCATGCTAGCAACTTAACTTCAATTTTCAAATATGGCATAGCAGCCAAAAATAGCTCTGTAACTCCTATTTTATAAGAATGTGTTACTGAAACATCCAGTTGGTCTTGTTTTCCCAGGTCCCCCCAGCCATGGAGTCAACAAACCACAGATAGAGAAGGCCACCTTGCTGCGGACTTGTATTATATATTGCTACATCTATGATCTGGACAGAACATATACAGACTTTTGACATTATTTCCTAAACACCACAGTACAATTATTTAATAGAGGTTGAGTTGTATTAGTTAGTATAATTAACCTTGAGATTATTTAAAGTATATGGGAGAGGGCCAGCAGGTGCCATAGAGGCAAAGGCGCTAGATTCCACATGGCCAGCTGGTTCCAGTACCAGTCCCAGCAACTGTTAAATCATACTGGGATCTTGTAACTGCATGCCTGAGAAGACTGGAGAAGGGATTCTGTCACAGCTATCCCCCTAGGGGGTGATTTCTCACTTTCTCTCTCTCTCTGGCAAGCACATGAGCCCTATACCAAAACTAAAAATAAATAAGTATACAGGAAGATGTGCATAGGAGAATGTAATATGCAAATACTATGCCATTTTATATAAGAGGCTTAAGCATCCAAAAAGTTTGGTATGGGGGAGGGGTCCTGAAGCCAGTTCCCCTTGGACACTGAAGGATGATTATATACTACATGTTATTTTAAATACGATAGTTGCTAAAGGCAGTTGTAAACTGTTTGTAGTGCTCAATATTGTAAGTATGCTTACCCTAAACAACCTATAAACTAAGATGCAGTGTTACTATACAAACCAATAAATACTTTTTTCAACCATAATAATTTTAAGAAAATTTTCAAAGCTGAAAAGTAAGTTATTTTTTAGATTTTTTTTTTTGAGAGGTTTTCACTATAGGGCACGTGTGCTCGCCAGACAGAGAGACACACAGAGACAGAAAGCGAGAAATCACCCCCCGGGGGGATGGTCACGCCGCAATCCCTTCTCCTCCATTCTCCTCTCAGGATCTTGGGCACGCACGCACACGCGCCCAGCGTAAGTTCTGGGCCACCAGGTCCGGGACGCGAACCACGGTCGACTACGTGGGAGTCCAGCGACAAAGCCATTACGCTAACTGCTGGTTCCCTATTTTTTAGATTAAACTAAGACTTGCAGTTAATAATAAAAAGTTAGAACTCATACATGGACCATGGAAAACAAAGTCCAAAAAGATACAAAGATTGAGAGGTAATGAGCAAAAAGCATCAAAAGCAAATGTGAAGCTGTCTGCCTCACAAAAGGGATACTGAGCTGAACCTGCGGCAGGATAAAGGAATGAATGAAATCAGACAAGAGAAGACAAGGAAGCAAGTTAGTGGATACCAGGCCTTCATTATTTATCTCCCAGAATTGCTATAGCTTTTTCCCTGCTGTCAGTGCTTTTAACCAACAGTTAAAGATTATAAGGGGAAAAGAAATTCAGTCAATGACTCATAAGCTACGTAAGATTTCTATTTCTTTGACACATCACATTTTTTAGAAAAATTATTTAATTTTATTTATTCATTCATTTATTTTAATTTGACTAGAGAAAGAAAAAGAGAAAAAGTGAGAAAGCAAGCCACCAGGTCTGGGATTAGAACTGTGGTCAGTCATATGGGAGTGTCCACCATGCCACATGCTGGTCCCTGACACATCATATTTTAAAAGTTTACATTTAACAATTTCCAAGTACGTCACAGATAAATCATATCATCAACCTTTCTAACCAAACTGTTTTAAATACAACTCTAATGCACTTCTATGATTTCCTTATTTAATGAAAATTTTATGTTTCTTATTAGATTTTATTTTTCCCTTTTAATTATGTTAAATATTAACAATGGACTCTTGTTTCTAAGCTGAGGATTAATATTTAAAGAAAAGCAGGAACAGCAGTTCCTTGAATTTTCCAGTTGATAAAGTGCTAACTGTTCATTAAAAACAAATCATCCTGGGGACTGGCAGGTGACATGGTGGTTAAGGGTGCTGGACTCCCACATGGCCGACTGCAGTTCAAGTCCTGGACCTGGTGGCTTGCTTTCTCACTTTCTCTCTCTCTCTGTCCCTCTCTGGTCAAATTAAAATAAATAAATAAAGTTAAATAAAATAAGTCTAAAAATAAATTCAAAAAATAATAAAATAAAAAATAAAAACAAATCACCCTAATATATAAAGCATATAATTATTTTGTACAGACTACATTAATACAGCATAAATGGGTACTCTTTCTAAAAAGAAAGGGCATATAGGTACAAAAGCTTTAACTACAAAAATGTTAAGAAAAACAGTGCTCCAAAAAAAGGGGCTTTAGGGACGGCCCGATGGCATAATGGCTACATCACTGTACGCCCATGTAGTTGACCGTGGTTCAAATTCCGGACCCGGTGGCTTAAACTCACTGCAGGCGCGTGTGCATGCGTACCCAAGATCCCAAGAGAAAAATGGAGGAGAAGCAATTGCAGCGGGCCCATCCCCCCTGGGAGGTGATTTCTCGCTGTCTCTGTCTTTCTGGTGGATAGCAAAAAAAAAAAAAAAAAAACTCAAAAAAGGGGGGGGTTAAAAATAAAGACTGGGTCTCTCCATGGTCTAAGCCCCTATGGCCACCTGTGCAATTCAAGTCTCAGACCCTAGCCTTGAAAAAAAACACCAGGTGCATGTGAGTTTGTGTTCTAAATTCTGACAGGACGAAGAAATGAAGGGTTTGCACTGTGACTGTTCCCCTCTAGGAGGTGCTTTCTCCTTCTCCTTTGTCCTTATGCCTCTCAGCCAAGCACACATGCCCTCTGGCAAATTAAAGAAAAAGAGAATTTGGCATAGTGATTAAGGAAGCTGGATTCCATATGGCCTACTGCAATTCAAATCTCAGTCCCAGCATCTTGCCCTCTAAAAAATTAATAAAGAAAGAAGAGCCAAGAACATAGGAACAGTTAAATATTTACCAGAGGCCAGGCCCAGTGCTAAGCACTTAATGAACACTGTCATTTAATATAGAAGGTAAAGATTCCATGGGGACCAGCAGGTGGCACAGTGGTTAAGACGCTGAACACTCCTACATGGCTGGCCATTGTTCAAGTCCCAGACCTGGTGGCTTGCTTTCTCACTTTCTCTATCTCTCTCAGTCCAAGTTTAAATAAATAAATGAATAAATAAAATTAAATAAATAATTCTTTAAAAAATGTATAAGACATTTAAAAAAAAGAAGGTGGTAAAGGTTCTATTCCCAGGTTGGAAACTTAAAGCCTATGACCTCAGGTAAATCACTCAGTCTCTGAGCCTCTCATATATTTTTGGTTTGTGGTTTTTTTTTTCTTTGTAAAATAATATTATCACTTGCTGTAACTTCACTGATAGTATAAAAGACCAAATAAGATACCTGAAAACACCTTAACTTTTCAAGAGGTTATAATTTTAAGTTGCATCAGTTGAGGCCAGCAGGTGGCTTGATGGTTAAGGCACAGGACTCCCACAGAACTGATTGTGGTTTGAGCCCCAGACCTGGTAGCTTAAAGATCACACATGTCCTGTGTGTCTGTGTGCCCAAAATCCCAAGAGAACCAATGAGAAGGGACTGCAGTGTGGCCATCTCCCCTGGGGTATGATCTCTCACTGTCTTTCTCTACATTTCTCTCTGGCAAGCACACTTTCCCTATGGCAAAAAAAAAAAAAAAAAAAAAAAGCTGCATATATTTAAAATGCCTCATTTCAATATAGTTTAATTGTCTCATTACAAAGAAATTCAACAAGGTGCTTTTATAAACAAGTAGTAAGGAAGGAATTCTAGTATATTAATTAAATTTACTTTAGCATAAATTTTAAGGTCTTTCTGTCACGAGTATACGTGCCCTATAGCAAAAATCTAACCAAAAAAAAAAAAAAAAAAACAAGAAAAAACAAATGACAAATAATCTATGAACTCTAGTGAAGTTTTCTACTTCTCCAAACAATCCTAACCACACATCTTTCCTTTGTTTTTATATTATGTGAACCTGTCACAACCACATGTATACATATTTCCACTTTGAAATAGAGGTTTGGATCTCATCTCCTAAATGGAAATCTTAAACCTTTTCAAAGGTTGGGACCAGCAGTTAGCTTAATGGCTATGTTGCTGGACTCCCACATAGTTGACCGCGGTTCGCATCCCAGACCCGGTGGCTCAAAACTCACGCCGGGTGCGTGTGCGTGCGTGCCCAAGATCCCAAGAGGAGAACAGAGGAGAAGGGATTGCGGCCTGGGCATCCCCCCTGGGGGGTGATTTCTCACTTTCTGTCTCTCTGTCTGTCTCTGTCTGTCTGGTGAGCGCACGCGCCCTATAGCAAAAACCTCTCAAAAAAAAAAAGAAAACTTTTCAAAGGTTAACATCAAGAACTGCAGTATTATACTTAGTAGCAATATTATAAATTGGTTCATATGGCAAGAAATCTGCACTTTATAATAAAGAACTATAAGACTGGGACCAGCAGTTGGCGTAATGGCTATGTCGCTGGACTCCCATGTAGTCAACTGCGGTTTGAGTCCCAGACCTGGTGACTTAAACTCAAGCCAGGGATTGCGGCCTGGCCATCCCCTGGTGGATGATTTCTCACTTTCTGTCTCTCTGTGTCTCTGTCTTTCTGGCAAGCGTACACACCCTATAGCAAAAACCTCTCAAAAAAAGAAAAAAAGAACAATAAGACCATTATACATTTTAATCCAGCAACCCCATTCTAGCAATACACTCTAAGAATAAATAAATAAATAAATAAACTATCCAAACACATTCACAGCAGTCCTATGTATAAAAGAAAGAAGAATGGAAATAACTCTAACACAGTATGGTAAGCAAATCATGGCATTTTGCCTTGCCTGATGAAAATATTATCTATGTAGCTTTAAAAATAAGTATTCAACTGATAAAAACTACACTTTTTTAAGAAAAGAATACCACAGTACTGGAACCAGCAGATGGTTACATTGCTGGAATCCTATGTAGCCGACTGTGGTTGTGGTTGAGTACCGGACCCGGAGCTTGAAACTCACGCCAGGCTAGTGTGCATGTGTGCCCAGGATCCTGAGGGAAGAATGGAGGAGAAGGAACTGTGGTGTGGCCATCCCCCGCGGGGGGGTGATTTCTCACTTTCTGTCTCTGTGTATCTCTGTCTCTCCAGAAAGTGCACGCGCCCTATGGCAAAAATCTCTCAAAAAAGAATACAGAACAGTACTAAAACACCAATGACAAATGTAATAATGTGCAGATACACATTAACAAATAAGGGAAGACAATTTCCAGTAACAAACGGTGAAATAATATCAACTTTTTTTTCCAACTGAATTCCTTAAATTTAAGAATCATTTTTAAAGCAACTCAAGCCAGATATCTTAAAATTACATGCAGTTTAAAAAATGAAATTTCAAAGGATCAAGGTACTCTGAACTTAAATATAAGCAAATTAAAACCCCAGAAAAAAATATTAAGTCCCTGACAGTGTTAGCAATTTTCTAAAATCAAATATATATATATATATAATTTAGTGTATTAGCTGATAGCTTACTAGCCCCTAAAATAATTGAATCAATTTTTCTCCAGGAAAGTTGTTAATTATGAAATAATGTATCTACAACTGCTCAAGCCTACATCTGTGAATCTGTAAACTTTTGAGTTGCCCAACTAACTGGTTTTAACGAGTGTACCAAACAATTACCTTCTTCCTAGGTCTCTGGATGAATACGATAAGACTGATTTCCTGTTTCAGAACTCTGCTGCTGTTAAAACACACACACACACACACACACACACACACACACACACACACTGGTTCTGTTCTCACTAAAAACATCTAAGATTGACCACTAATAACAGATCCAAAAAAATAAGGATATAACTTACATAACACCTTTCAAAGACAGTCAGGTCAATGACATGCATTAGTCACAGCATTAGATTTTTGAACTAAGCAAAATGCTAACTCTTCATATTAATTTCCTATAGCAAAATCATAAAGAATACAAAAGATTATAAAGTTAAAACTATAACGCTGATCTAGCATTACTATAAAATTAGTAAGAGGGTATCTTTAGTGTTCTGACCTTTATATTCAATGTTAGATTTTTAGGTAACTTCCCTAATATCATTCTGCTTATAGAAGTCATGATTTTTTTATTTTACCAGAAGTGAATACCCTAACTTGGTTTTAACTACTCAATAATTATGTGAGAAGACAAAAAGTCACTTTTATGAAAAATACATATTCAAACACTTAAGGTATAAAAGATGTTACGTGATATATGGACAGTTTGAAAACAAAGATTTAGTTATATTTAGTGTCAATTTACTCAATATTAGCTGTATTCTGAAAAAAAATTTTTCAAATTTTCTTTTGTACTGGTTTTGCATAAATTTACTAATATTCAAAACCTACTATATATAAGGTACTGTACTAAGAAAACAAAGTTTTGATGGAAATGTATCTCCAGCAAGTAGGTTTTCTTTTTTCCTTTAATTTACTTTTCTTTTTTAATTAAGCCAAAACTGTAACACATTTATAATAGTTTCTAACAATCAAAATTTACCATTCAAAGAAGCTATTTTAAAAGAGGAAAGCTCCAAACAAGTGTGTGCTAGACTGCTTTGTTTTATATTTGGCTTTAATATAATAAAATCAAGTCTCTCTAGTCTATATTGCAAGTTGAGAAATCATTTGGAAATAGTTGACTTTTTTTCCCCAACTGGCACATACAGCTTTGACTAAGTACAACATTTAAGTCTGGAGGAAAGCAATGTGAACTTGAAATAGGTATGGATTTTAAAATATGAAGGTACATGAATTATTACTCATTACTATATTATTAAGAATCATATTAACAGATTTTATAGTTATCTTGTTCTGATATTATAAAATAATGCTATCATTTTAATCATTATCTCAACTTTATAGTCACTTTAGCAATAAATTATCAAAAAATCCTGATATTACATATACCAAAATATAAGTCAAAATTCATAATTTGAAATGTATTAATATGTCATTTTAAAATACACTAATAGATATGAGAGAAAGACTATATTATTTGGTTTGAATAGATACCTCGTTTAATTTTAGTGAGCTACCTATAAATGCCTGGTTCTGAAGGAATACTATTTTAATATGAATCCAATGATTACAGTTGGGGGAAAACACAACTACTAATTATGACTAGCTGCAGAATCTTCATTTTCAAAGGACATCCAAAAAAACTTAGAAAATAGTTACATTGAAACTTCAAAGAAAAGCTAATTAGGGAAAGTCAATCTTTTCAACCAATGAATGAAATTTAATGCACAAAAAGACAAAAATACTAGTAGTTAGATGGGAGGAATAGAAATGAAGGTGACAGGGGCCGGCAGGTGGTTAAAGGCGCTGGACTCCCACATAGCTAACCATGGTTCAAGTCCTGGACCTGGTGGCTTACTTTCTCACTTTCTCTCTCTCTCCCCCTCTCCATCTCTCTCTGATCAAACTGGAAAATAATAACAAATAGTTAAATATTTTTTTTTTAAAATGAAAATAACAAACAGGAATTCTTAACACCATTTAAATACTAGTAAGTAAAAAGAATGGGTAATGAATTTTAAACATTCAGTATTTGGATAAAAATCTCAAGCACCTTTAAGCCTCACTTATGTAAGAAATGTAATTTGTGTACACATTATCTGCCTAACCAAACAGGTACAAAATAGTACCATTCTTTTCATGGCCTATAATTCACTTCTTACCAGTATAAAAACTGATGGCTAGTAAAACGATGTACTCACATTTATCAAAAATTTGCCCAGATATTTTCTGTATCCCCCCCAAAAAAGGACCCCAGACAAAGATGCATTTGAGAATATAAATTTCCAGCAAAATTTTAAATGGGGAAACTCATCTGTATAGATAAGAATTAAGTTTTAGGAGAAGAAAAGCAATAACTTAAACAATATTTTAAATATATTTTTAAGACATCTTTTTTTAAATCAGTTTCCTGAGTTCTGAGTTTCTATATATCTCGACCAGTTAAGAAAACTAGTTTAAGAATATAAAAATTCTTACATAACTTAATATCTGAACTCAAAAAAACGCTCTTACTTAAATAGCCAAACAATCTAGTAAAAGCAAATGATTTAAAAGCGAGGCTTTCATTACATAATTGTCTGTTCTCAACCAGTATCTTCCGAATTTAGCAGAAAAATATAAACACTAACATAACTATTAAGTTTCATTTTGTAAAAAAGCTTAAAATTTGGTCATTAGTCTTTAAAAATTATAATTTAGAGGATTCTAAAAACAGAAGTGTCAAAAACACTTATATCACTATATTATTTAAACATTTTCCTACATTTGAGTAACAGATGGCAGGCCTTAGTTCTTGGACACTGCACAACCATCACAATCTGTGTGACCTTTTCCTCAGTATTAAGAAGAATCTAAATAGCCTTAGTAACTAACACCTTAGAAAATTTTACAGTATTATACATAATCTTGACCACAACCAAGATATACAAAACTGTATCATATTTTCATTGTACTAAGTTATCTATTTTATATCAATGTCCTACAACTAAGAAAGCTATTCAGATGTTAGATTACTTCTTGGATTGTCAAAAACTGGCATGTGGGAACCAGCAGTTAGCATAATGGCTATGTCGCTGGACTCCCATGTAGTCGACAGTGGTTCGTGTCCCGGACCCAGTGGCTTAAAACTCAAGCCGGGGGCGTGTGCGTACATGCCCAAGATCCCAAGAGGAGAATGGAGGAGAAGGGATTGCAGCGTGACCATCCTCCCTGGGGGGGTGATTTCTCGCTTTCTTCCTCTATGTCTCTCTCTGTCTGTCTGGCGAGCGCAGGCGCCCTATAGCAAAAACCTCTCAAATAAATAAAATAAATAAAAACTGGCATGTACACTCACAAAATATTGTTGCCATTAATACTAGGTTTTCATTAATACCCAAAATGGGATGACCACATAGGGATCCATTTAACCTTAAATTTAAAAGTTGAAATCACTTTAGCTCATTTGGAAAAGTGTTACTTACTATGAGTATTTTTGCTTTTGGAAAGATAATTTATTATTTTTTTAAAGAATTACTTTATTTTACTTTATTATTATTTGTTTTATTTTGACCAGAGACAGAGAAAGTGAGAAAGCAAGCTGCCAGATCCAGGACTTGAAATGCAGTTGGCCATGTGGGAGTTCAGTACCTTAACCACCACGCGCCGGCCCTGATCATTTGTTTCTACCTCAACAGTTTAAGTACTGGGGACTGGCAGGAGTGTGGTGGTTGAGGCGCTGGACTCCCCCATGGCTGACCCTGGTTTGAGTCCCAGACCTGGTGTCTTGCTTTCTCACTTTTCCTCTCTCTCCCTCTCCCTGGTCAAATTAAAAAATAATAATAATAAAATAAAAATTAAAAAAAAAAGCTTAAGTATTCTTGGTTCTAACTATATGAACATAAGGTTTAAATTATTTCCCTGTTTTAGAATCTGATAAAAAAATCTAATAAAACAAATGTAACTTTTTACCACAAAACTAATACTGATTATTAATGTAAATACATAAAAAACTTAATCAATTAATATCGCATCTATTATCTAATCAACGAAAAACATAAACCATATCACTCAAATAGGTCTCAGAAACAGTAACATCATTATGCCCCTTCTGATTTCAAAAAGAAAACAGGGTTATAACTACTTTAGTATAAAAATTAAGTGCTAGTACTCAAATTATTTTGCATCCACTTTAATTTCAAAGCAAAATAATATTCCTTTGACAGGAAAGGAATTAATCTCAAAAAAAGCTTTTAGTATTAAATATACAATAGATTTTCTATAATTTATAGGAAGAAAGTTTCCAGGCGCCAACATTTCTGCTATTTTTTTATGTAACAGACTGATTTTGTGAATGGAAATCATGAAAGTCTTTCTTAACATTTAGGTCATCTTACGTCCACCAGAAAGAAATATTCAAAAATATGAGGAAAAATGTATTAGCAAAAAAAAAAAAAAAGAGAGAAAAAAATTAGCCAATAATAATTAAATGTTTCTTACAGTTTCACCATTTAAAATAAGGCCATAATGAAGTGCTATTGAAATTTGTGTTTAAAAAAAGTTTAAATTCATCATGAATTAAATTTTTAAATAATATATATATTTGAACAAAACTGGAAGATAATATGAAACATGAGGTTTTAGAGAAGTAGGACAATTTTAAAATTCTCTTCAGTACTATTTTTATGAAGAATTTTTTTTTTTGAGAAGTTTTTACTATAGGGCGCGTGTACTTGCCAGAAAGACAGAGAGAGAGACAAAGAGTCAAAAAGCGAGAAATCACCCCCCAGGGGGGATGGCCACGCCACAATCCCTTCTCCTCCATTCTCCTCTCAGGATCTTGGGCACACACGCACATGCGCCTGGCGCGAGTTTAAGCTGCCAGGTCCGGGACACAAACCACAGTCAACTACATGGGAGTCCAGCGACACAGCCATTACGCCAACCGCTGGTCCCATAAAAGAAATTATAAGTACAGTAATCAAATGGAGGTTATTCATATACTGAAATAAATATAAGGCTTATTACAACAATGAATACTATTTGTTTTTCTCAATAAATTGAAAGCTATCATGTGATTACCCATCCTGGTGTTAAAATACCAATCTCTCTGAATATCACCTATAATTTAAAAAAAAAAATCATAATACCCAGTCACAACAAATTTTCTCAAGAATTTTTTAAATAAGGCCTTTACATTTTAATTTGAGTACATGAAGAAGCAACGTAAATCAAGCAAACAAACAAAAACAATCTATTCCGAGAACACTTTCGTAATTATGTTTGTCTTCCTTAGAAACAAAACACAAAAATTCAGAATCCACTAAAGCTACTCCCTTGGCACCTTATTATCTCTGGACTAATCTAAAACTCCATTGTCAATTTTTCTAAAAATGTTATATTAATGCAAGTTTTTAATTTAGATAAATAAAACACTTTAATTCAACAAACTAAAAAAAACAAATTTAGGGCCTGGAAAAGAATGTAACATGCATCAGAAAACCTAGACTCAACTCTATTTTATCTGGAAAGATTTAATAAGTTTTTCTAACTTGTTAGAAAATTGCCATTTTACCTCAATACATTTAATTTCACTATATCTAGCTATAAAATAAGAACTATAGAATAAGAAGTATAGATTAAAGAATGCAATAAATAAGAATAACAAAATACTAGGAGTAATGTTAATTCTCACAATTAAAAAAGAATTACCTTTAAAACTCTTAACAATATAATTTTTTTTTTTTTTGGAGAGGTTTTTTGCTATAGGGCGTGTGCGCTCACCAGACACAGACAGCCAGAGAGACAGAAAGCAAGAAATCACCCCCAAGAGGGGATGGCCATGCCACAATCCTTCTACTCCGTTCTCTCGGGATCTTGGGCACGCACGCACGCACACGCGCCCAGCGTGAGTTTAAGCCACTGGGTCTGGGACTCGAACCGAGGTTGACTATGTGGGAGTCCAGGGACATAACCATTACGCTAACTGCTGGTTCCAAAAATATAAAAAGTTTTCATTGCCTTCTTTTAATAAAGCATATGTATCTTGTTAGGCAGTTCTCTGTGACATCCTCCTTACTACCACAGAGTAGTAGGTATTAATCACAGAAATGTTTACGAAAATATCTTCAATCTTTTCTAGCAGAAGTTCAGAGCAACACTTTCAAAATCAGGCAAAGAATAGAATACCTCTTCAAATAAACCATTTTTTGTTACTAGGAATACTTTTTGTGGACAAAGTTCTCTTAAGAACACTAGCTTTAGCAGCAGTCATAATCCTAGAAATTAGGTTTAGCTCTATCATTTATCAGCAAGTCGATAAATACTACAACCAAAAGGTAAAAGTACCTTTATCGAACACTGTATTTGTTGTTTATCAGACATTTTGTACAACATTTTGTGCTAAGCTTTGATGGAGGTAGGAAAAGGGGTCCTGTGCACTGTGGGATACTTGGCAGCATTCCTGGCTCCTAGGTTGAAACACTCAATGCCAATTGCACCACCTCCACCCTATCACACCCCGCCCAGCTGTGGCCCAGCTGTGACCATTACAATGTCTCCAGCTGTTTACAAAAAGTCCCAGATGAAATAGGAAGGGATCACCCCAGTCAGCAGCCAATCCTCAGGAAAAAAAAAAAAAACCTAACCTATACTTCTTGTAAACCTAAAAAACCATCATAAGGGTTTAAAAAAAATTGGAGGGAGGAGAGGTTTTTGCTTTAGGGTGTGTGTGCTCATCAGAAAGACAGAAAGTGAGAAATCACCCCCTAGGGGGATGGTCATGCTGCAATCCCTTCTCCATTCTCCACTTGGGTTTAGGATTTTTACTCTTACACAGGAATGGTGGATACTTCGGTTCACTAAAGTCAGGAAGTATCTTTTACTGCACAACTATTAAGTGGCTGAGAGGGGATTTAAGGTAAACATTAGGCCTAACCAACTCCCAAGTTTATACTCCTTCCTTTCACCATACTGCCTTTTCACACTCATTACAACTTCAAAATCAGAATAATATTTCCCATGCTGAGCTATTTAGGGTTTGCAGATAAAATGAGATAATACAAGTATAAATTTCAGCAACCTAAAGGAGTAGCATATTTAAAGGTTTGCTTGGTAGATAATAATGTAATGAATGGTTCTCAAACAGATCTCCAGACTAACAACATCGGCATCCTGGGATTTCGTTAGAAACACACATTTCCGGTCCCAACCCAGACCTACTGAGCGAAAAATCCTGGCACAGAAGCTAGCAATCTGTGGTATAATTAGCCTCCCAGGTTATTCTCATACACACTTAAATTTGAGAACCACCATTGGGGACAACACAAAGGGAAAATACTGCACCAAATACCCCCCAAATCTTGCATCCTTCTTGAATCTTTTAGCCCTTAACAAGTTGTGGATTCCACTAGAGTCAAAATTCCTAAACTAAAAAAAAAAAAAAAAAAAATTAGGAAACTAATGCTTGCTTTCCTTGCCTCTTAGGTTGGCTTTGTTTTTCTTTACAAAATCAAACATGCTAATAATTAAGGAAAGTATTTTTTGTTAATCAAAAAATTCTAAACAAGACACTGCCAAGAATATACACAGCTAATTCTATTACATTAATTCAAAAGAAGAAAAAAATCTTTTGACTTAATTCCTCAATATTTTTCATAAGTGACTGTCAAAATATTGAACAAATTTTATAACATGGCCAAATTAAGTCTGGCAAAGGGTTGTTTTCATGTTATGAGGAGAAAAAGAAACAGAAAAGCTGAAGTATTCAATTTTATCTCTGACAAACTCAGAGTAAAATAATTCATAACTACAAATTAAAGGGAAAAAAACGTAAAAAAATCAACCTTAATAAGTATACCCAAAACTTTATTTTTAAAGTGGAAGAGTTTTCAATTATAGTTAATTTAATCTCCAATCAGTTTGGAGTAATCAGAATATTCAGGAAAAGCCTTACTAATTCAAAAAACAGAATTTTAAGTGGAAAAAAAATGGATTTTATTTCACAGCAAAAAGTTGTTTTCAACTTTAACTATGTATACCATATTTATGAATCACTTTAAAAATATATCTCATTTAAAGACTATCTATTCACGGGGTCAACAGGTGGTATGCAGTGTAACACATCTGGGCTCACAGGGGAAAAGCTCGGCTTTCCTGTACCAGGACTCGCCTGAGCATACTGGGGGCACACATGCATGTGCCTATGTCTGGCGTGGCTGAGATTGGGGTGGGACACAGCATGAAGATCCTACTGGGATGCTTGTCTCTGTCTCTCTGTCTCACATGAATAAACATTAAAAAAAACCCTACTCATTTAAATCAAAATGCATGTCAAATAGCTTAAAAAATTACACCGCTTTTCAAAAGCTCAAAAATATTAAACATATAAAATTAGCAGAAGGCAGTCTTTGCAATCACTACTAAATAAAGAACCTATTATACATGAGCCTAGAAATCAAGAAAAATCAAAAGAAATAGAAGTCAAAGCTACTCTGAAGGACTCTAATAATACTAAATTAATGGTAAGTTTTAGACTGTGATAGAATGCAAAATCAGGTGCAGGGAGAAAACATGGGAGGGAAGGAAGGAAGGAGACAAAATTAACTTGACAATTCAACTATACTCAGATGTCGAAATGCACAATTAAACTTGACAAGGACCAGCAGATGGAGTAATGGTGAGGTTGCTGGACTCCCACGTAGTCGACAACAGTTCGAGTCCTGAATCAGCCACTTAAAAAAAATCACACCAAGAGTATGTGCCCAAAATCCAAAGAGGAGAATAAGGAGAAGGGATTGTGGCCTGGCCATCCTCGCTGGGGGGTGATTTCTCACTTTCTGTCTTTTTGTCTCTCTGTCAAGCACACGTGCCCTGTAGCAAAAATCTCTCAAAAAAAAAAAAAAATCAACTCTACAACCTAGACTTGGATCTAATATATAGCTAGTGTACAAAACACAAAATACTTAACGAAATTTGTTAGTCACATAATTGGATAGTCACATGTATAATTGGACTTCATTCACTCTGCAATAAATACAAATAAATACGTTAAACAAAAAACCCTCAAAACTCACTGGAAATCAAGCTTCGCTATTGTTTAAGATTGATTTATTTAATTTTTATTTGTTACTATAACTTATCTTTTAATTTGACCAGAGGGGAACACAGAGAGAGAGAGAGAGAGAGACAGACAGACAGACAGACAGACAGAAAATGAGAAAACAAGTCCCAGGTCTGGGACTTGATTCAGGGTCAGCCAAATAGAAGTCCATCACCTTAACCAACACTCCACCTGCTGGCCCCCAAGCTTCAGTAAGTACTATTAAGAGTACTGATTTAGCTGAGAAACCAGTGCAAGCAAACCAAAACAAAGAAAAATAATGCCTATATATATGTAATAGCTTTAATGGTAGATCTCAAGCTTAACACACTCTTCCCCATATTTGAAAGGAAAAAAAATGAAGAAAAAAAAAATCCTTCAGCTTTCTTACCTTTGGTAGGGTCTAAATTCAATTTAGAATCCTGACCAAATGTGGAAATTAAGACACAGTTATACAGAAAATTAACACTAAATTTTAAGTTCTTGTACTTTTTTTTTCTTTTAGGTTTTTGCCATAAGGTGTGTGCACGAGAGAGAGAGAGAGAGAGAGAGAGAGAAAGAGAGAAAGAGA
>NW_006207309.1:92498-100392 GCF_000334495.1 Tupaia belangeri chinensis
GAAGAGAGAAAAAGTAAAATCTTTGGGGGGGGGGGTATGGCCATGCCTCAATCTCTTCTCTTCCATTTGCCTCTAGAGATCTGGGGTACACACGCCCAGCATGATATTCAAGCCACTGTGTCTGAACTTGTGACACACAGCCTGTGTGAAAATCCAGAATCTTATCCACCATGCCACTGCTGTCCCCTTCTATGTTATATTAATGCACTGTGGATTACATTAAGTGTACATTTGACTGTAATGAATGTAACTTGGCACTCATAGTTGCAAGACTCTCCTAAAAAGTTAGACTTAAAAGGAAATGTTGGGACCAGCAGATGGTATCAGATTATGTCACTGGACTCCCATGTAGTCGATTGTGGTCTGAGACCCAGATCTGGCAGCTTAAAACTCACGCGGGACATGTGTACACGGGTGCCCAAAATCCTGAAAGGAGAAAGAAGGGATTTCAATGTGGCCATCCCCCCAGGACTGTTTTTCACTTTCTCTCTCTCTCTCCAGTGAGTGCACAGCCCTATAGCAAAAATCTCTCTCTCAAAAAAAAAAGCTAAGCAATATATATTAATCAAGATTATATAACTCATTATACATTAAATTTTACTTTAAGATTACTACTGTGAATAAAAATATACATTTAAGATAACCTATCTTTAAGGATCAGCAGATAGTGTAATAGTTACATCCCTGGACTCGCACATGGCCAACTGCAGTTCAAGTCCCAGACCTAGCAGCTTGAAACTCACACTGGGTGCATGTACATGCAAGCCCAAAATCCCAAGAGGAGAATGGAAGAGAAGGGACTGCAGTACAGCCATCCCTACTGAGGGGTGATTTCTCTGTCTCTCTGTCTGACAAGCACATATGTCCCATTGCAAAAATCTCTCCTAAGAGAAAAGAAAAAAAAAAGCCCTATCTTTTACACTAAATAAAGTATAATGACAAATCTTTATTTTAAAATTCTACTCAATCATGCTATGACAGTAGAAAGTTTTCGTCTTTTTCAAAGCAAATAATTTTTAAAAGATTTATTTATTTAATTTTATTTATTCATTTATTTTCATTTGACCAGAGAAAGACAGACACATAGAGGGAAGGAAAGTGAGAAAGCAAGCCACCAGGTCCAGGATTCAAACTGCAGTCAGCCATGGGGGAGTGCCCAGTGCTTTAACCACCATGAAACCTGACCCTCAAAGCAAATAAATTTTTTATTACCATGATTAACTTTCATTTGTCAACAGCATGAGTTAGCAGAGCTTTATATTCCATATGTAACAAAACTCCTAAAGGAATACGTTTAAAAACGTCTGTAACTGAACCAATTAAAATGCCAACATATAAAACACTGAGGAAATTCAGTTATAATCACTGCTCATCCAATACATAAAAATACAAGCAATTTCTCTGCATAGGTAAATCATCCCTTTTTTTTTTCTTTTAGGTTTTGCCAACGAGCTCCTGTGCTTGCCAGAAAAAGAAAGGGAAAGTGAGAAATCACCCCTAGGGAAGAATGGCCACACTGCAGTCTCTTCTCCATTCTCCCCTAGGAATCTGGGGCACCTATGCAGACATGCCTTGTGTGGTTTTCAAATGACCAGGTCCTGGACTTGGCGGACCACATAGGAATTTAGCATCTTCACCATGTCACCAAATTATCATTAAGAGCAGCAGATACTGTTTAAGTTTTAAAATGAGGCAGGTACTCTACTGGGTGAATTACTTATTTTAATTTATTCTTCAAGATAAATTTGTTGTGGTTGGTATCATTATCATCCTCATTTTACAATAAAATAGACTAAGAAAAGTAGAACTTCTTACTCAGTCATTCAGCTACTAAGTGGCAGACCAGGATCTCAATATAGACAGTCTGGCTGCAGAGCCCATACTGCCTCCCTAAAATCTAAAATGAAACAATGTATATACTTAAGAGTGCAGATGAAAGTAATACTCTATTTTAATATAATTTAAAATATATTTAACAATAATTGAAAGTTACAAAAAAGTGTCTTCCAATGTAATTTCTTGCTTGAAGAGGAGAAAGTTCATTTTTTAGAAATATTAAGATGGATGGTTTGGGACCAGCAGTTAGCATAATGGCTATGTTGCTGGACTTCCATGTAGCCAACTGCAGTTTGAGTCCCGGACCCGGCAGCTTAAACTCACACTGGGCACGTGTTCATGTGTGCCCAAGATCCCAAGAGGAGAATGGAGGAGAAGGGATTGCGGTGTGGCCAGCCACCCTGGGGGGTTGATTTCTCACATTCTATGTCTCCGTCTTTCTGGTGAGCGCACATGCCCTATAGCAATAACCTTTCCAACAACAACAACAAAAAAAGATGAATGGTTTGCTAATTGTCTGTATTTATACACACTGACAATCCACACACGTATAAGTTAAATCCACTGTTTATATTTGAAGTGATGCCTACTAATGAAAATGATGTGTAGAATTATTCAACACATACAGTCTTTATATAACACATAAAGTCATTTTTTCTATACTATGCACAGGTCAAGATATTCTGCTGGCAGGTGCAGCTAAAATATTCATCTCTCAATATTCTCAACTTTGCCAACAAATATATACCCAATACCTTGAAGCTGTCTACCCATGCCCTAATGTCAACTACTGCAGTTGAAGAGACTCCCTAAACTATACTGAACTAAAGTAAAACTTTCTTCCAAAATTAATTCACCTCTAAACTTTTCTTAGATTAGTATTTGCTGATAGCTTTTTTGTGTCAGCACAAATTATTTTAAAAGGATGAAATTGCTAATATCTCTTCTACAACTAAAGAAGAAAACTAGAAAAATTAGGGAAATGTTAAATGGTCAAATCAAACATGCTAATTTTACCTTCCTTGAGAAATCCATATTTTACATTAGTAAATTCATATACTGAATACTTAACAAAGAAAACCATTGTACCACAGACCAAAACACTTTTATCCACCTAGCAAAAAAGGTATGGGTTGGGGACCAGCAGGTGGCATGGTGGTGAAGGTGCTGGACACTCCCACATGGCCAAAAGGGTTAAGTCCTGGACTTGGTGGGCGTGATTTCTCACTTTCCTTCTCTCTCCCTCTGGTCAAATTAAAATAAATAAATGAATAAATTAAAAAATTAATAACTGTTTTAATGGTTGAGTCCCCCACCTGGTAGCTTACTTACTCACTTTCCTCTCTCTCTCTCTCTCTGGTCAAATTAAATGAATGAATAAATAAAAAAATAAGTAATTCTTTAAAAAAAAGATATGTGGCAGAAGTATGGTCAATATAAAAAACTTAAGGACATCAGTTTGCTCAGCAAATCCTTACCAACTTAAGGTTATTTGATGCAGCCTAAACATTACTAGTATCGCCAATAACAAATGCATTAATTTCAAAGCTACCAGATAGAAAGCAATTGTAAGACAGAACTGATTTACTGAAATAATTACTGACCGCAATCTCACAGGTTGATACAAATATTCTAAATCACTACCTTTAGAACAAAGTCTAACATTTTTTCTTAATGAATTCAAGCAACAAAATGAATTTTCCAATGCTGACTTTGAACACCAAGCTTAACTAAGGAGGGAGAAGAAGAAAAAGGGAGCAAAAGTGAGTAATAGATTCAACAAGTTAAAACTTCAGAACTGTCTTTTTTCCAACTCACTGGTTTCTAACAAGAAAAAAAAAAAGGACACTAAAAAAGATTTTCTTAAAGTGCATTAGTAAAATATTTTCTGGAAGTTAAATCCCTACAGGCCAGCAGAGGCGTAACATTTCAGGTGAAAAACTGTCCTATGTATACATGCTTTCAAATTTCTATTTTCAAACTCTGAATTCATATATGATAGTATTATAAAAAATTTCCTACATTTCTGTCTTACTGAAAGACTGAGGTAAAAATTTTAAAATAGAATGTTTACTGAAAGTGAATTAATGATGAAATTTTGTGAACTGATTTTATCCTAAGAAATACTCCTCCATTTAAAGTCACTGAAATGACTACTTAGGAAGAGGCTTAAAAATTCCTAAAAAGTATTAAGCTACCACCAAATAAACAAATAGCAAATGTGGGCAAATTTCAAAAGGAGAACATTTGAAAACAACAAATGAAGACTGCTTTAGTTCCAAAAATAAGCAATTTCATAAACACTAAGATATTTCTAAATTGTATGTGGTTTTTGAGAAAACAGATATATTGTTCCATACAAAAAATAAAATGTCACCATTCCCCCTTCCCATGTTGTCAAAATAAAATTCTAAAAGGTAATAACACACAAATGCAACTTTATCTAAAACCTAAGCTTAAAATTAGGGTGGCTATACCTCACCATATTTTATTATCTTTAATCACTTAATATTTATTTAGTACACTATAAACAACATAAATCTTGCATTGATGACTGTACTGTTGTGCAAACTTTTACAAGGGATAGCAATAAAATTTCTTTTTCCTTATATTGAGTCATATAAACTGTAAGTTAGTTCTTTCAGATATGCTTTACTCCTCAATAAGCTTTATGGAAAATAAAGTTTGTAAATGATCATATCGCAATTAGGTGGGCCTGTGATGTTTCAAGGAAAGAAATTCCATGTAGCAGATACAAAACAATGTAAAAGATTGTGAATAGAATCATTTTTTTAAAAAAATAATTAATCTCAATAATCACCTTAAGAAAAAATTTCAAAAGCCACTATATTCTATACAAGTTAAAAATACTCCCTAAAACGATCAGTATTTGAAAAGATGCAATTCTAACAAACAATAAAAAATACAGCTGAAGCCTAAATTTTCATTACATTTTCAAGACATTCATTTTTTTAGTCTCATGTTTAGCAAGGTAATATTGAGTAAAATTCTACTAGCAAAATTTTAGAATAAAAAAGTTGCAAAATAGTTTAAAAATTATCGCCTTCAATTTTCCTGAGAAATCTTTTTATTAATTTTTATCAGACAAAATAATCCACTTACTAATTTTCAACTCTATACAGACTAGCTAGTGAAACAGACTAAACAACCTGAACAACCTGCAAGAGACAGTTTTCAGTGACCATACCCTCTGCACCCCCCTACCACAATAAACAGAATACTAAAGTGAAACCAAGCAAACCCAAGTGCTCTGGCATATCAAAATTATTAGGAGTACAACTATCCAAAAAGTAGGTACCCTCAGTGACGTTCCCTACTGGCTTTTTCATATCAACCTTTGGCTCAATAAAACCACAACTCTAGAAATTAAGCATTACTAGTCATTTGATGCAATACTTGCTACTGCTTTCTATGCATACCATAACTAAAAGTACAGTTTTAGAGAAAGTTTTAAGTCACATAAATTTCATATGCAGAAGTCAACCTAGTGAGAAATCAAAGAATAAATTGCCAATAACCTTACTGCTCATACATAAAAACCTGATAAAACCATTTAAAACCCTGATTTTAAAATCAAGTGGGAAAAATTTTTTAAAAGCAATAATGTACTTTGAATGCTGAAACAAATCTACGAGACAGCATTCTAGTCATTTGTTTGAATGGGGACTTTTATTTTAAAAATTAAAGTTTGTTCCTACGTATCTAGATGACCGTCATTAATTCACACCAACAGATTTTTTTTTTAAGTCACAAATCAGAAAAAATTTTTCCATGTCTTCTGTGTAAGCAAGTCAGGTTCAGCTTAAGTAGTATTTTACAATTAATGCACATCCCCAAATTTCCAAATAATCTTTTAAATATTACTTTCAACTTAGTTTTAAGAAGCTACTTTTTCAGTAAGTTTTATTATCATTTCAAACAAAAACCCGAGCACATTAGCTGCATATAAGTGTAATAAAAAAAAAAGAACTTTCCAGATATAAAAATTTCCCTAAAAAAAAAACCAAAAACTTACCTATAATTTTTAGCAGGACATACGGACACTATGGGGTCACTCTGCCTTTAAATAAAATGTTTACTGGTATTTGCCAAGAAATGCTCTTTTCCTTAAGAATATCCCATTAACATTTACACAATTACTAAATTTAACTAAATGTTGCCCACTGCTACAGTTCACATCACCAAAAGCTGGTCTTGACAGAGGCCTTGACTGAACTTAAATGCTTTAGTCACCTCAGACCAGTAACTTAAAATTGTTTCATTCGCTTTATACAAAGCCATACCAAAAGCTCTGAATTCCTGTCAAAACTTTCCATTCCTTAAGAAAGGAGGGCTCTATCTCCATCCTTGATCAAATCAGTGTCTTGTACCTGGAGCTGCAAAGATTAACGCTTTTCAATCACCACTAACTTTTAAAGTACAAAGGCCTAACTTTTAAACAATCAAAACTACACAGTTAGGTTTTCTGTCATATTCAACAAGCTGACTCAGTAAATTTAATACACTGTATGAAGAAGGCTGAATCTGAAACTGAAGTAATCCACTTTTGCCAGCATTTCTGGATATCAGCTAGTCATGTATACTTGACATTCTAACAAGGGAGAGAAAAATTAACGTATAATCAAACGGTGCCAGGGACTTGAAATCTAAAAAAAAAAAAAAGGTGAGTAGCAATTCTAGGGTCACAATAACACTTAAATTTCAAGTGAGAATTGAAGTTTAATCTCTGCAGTCTGAATCATTACCACATAGACTATCCCTAGAACTACAAGACATTATCATCTGAGATCAAAAACTAATCAGTAACTATTACAGTCTGTATGACCAGAGCACTGAACATACAACACTAAACATAAAATGCTACTTAACTGCAAATTTCATACCCTCTCCCACATGACGCCATCAGGAGAGGAAAAGACAAATTTAACAAAGAATGAATAAGAACACCTTAGAAGGTATATTACCGCACTACTGATTTCAAACTATAAAACTTCTAAATGCAATCAAAGTTGTAGTTCACTTAGTTTAAACACCCAAACCTACTTCTGCTGTCAAATGCACACTATGTGTACTGAAAATATTCTGCTTCTCAAGTTATGCAAATCAGTCCCCAACTCACATTTTAAATCACATTTGACTGAATCTATCAATGCAAGCCAGGAAACTAAAAACAATCACTGCAAGATTCTGATGCAATATGCGTACGTGCACCACTAATTTTCATTTTTATCTGATCTATATCCTTGACCTAGGGCCTAAGACAAGATTTAATCGAAATATGCTCAACCTCAAAGCATCTACTATTTTGTTCATGATCAGACCAGATTGCCAAGCTCGCTAATCCAGCAACACGTTCTTTAAGCACGGACAATGGCCCTTAGGAAGAGACCCTCTAGGGTAAGGATAGACCAAGAAACCAATCGGCGCCTTGACACTTGCACCCGGGCAAGAGTTGCGACTGGCAGAACACACCCTAGGACGAATACAATGAAAAGAGACAGAAAATACATGCTCTAGAAATCTGACCAGGCATAAATATGATAGCCATCCAAACTACAGGCATTTTTTGCATCCGTCTACTCTCACGTTACACGGGAGTGACAGAAAGGCAGAGAGAGCAGCCGCAGAAATGGATACAGGTCAAGTCTAAGTCGAATCCATCCTCTTGATATCTCCTTTTGTTTCTGCTAACGATCTCTTTGATGATGGCTGTCATGTCTGGGAGCCTGTGGCTGAAGAAGAAGGAGGAGAGAGATGGCAGAAGCTGCTGGTGGCGGGGCTTCTTCTGCAGGATGGAAATGGCTCTGGACTTGGCGGTAGCTGATGCCCCTCGCTCTGCTGCCGCTTGGCTCTGGACCGCAGCCGGGTAATGGCTGCTGCGGCGGCTGCTGGATGGTTGCAGCGGCTGGGCCTGCTTCTCCTCAGCAGCCAGAGGCCTGGCAGCGGCGGCAGCGGAATGGGGAGAAGACGAATAATCCTCCGAGCGGCTGCCTCCTCCGGCGGCCTCCGGAGCCCGGGCCAGGGGGGGTGCGGCGGC
>NW_006207309.1:100633-145706 GCF_000334495.1 Tupaia belangeri chinensis
CGCCAGCCGCGGGGGGGGGCTGTGGGCCGCGGCCGCTGCCGTCTCTCATCTCCCTCGCCTGAGCCCGGCCTCGCCTCACAGCGGCTCAACTCTCAAACTTCCATCATGGCTGCAGCTTCCGAGAGGAGAGAACTGAGAGCAGTTGCGTCCCGGCGCCCGAGCGCGTATCCTGCCGCAGTGCACAAAGAGTCCCGCCACATCACCGCCTGCCGGCCTGCCCGCCCCCTCCGCCGCCGCGCCGCGAGCCCGGGCGCCTCGGGAGCCCGAGGGCAGGCGGGAGACGAGCGGCTGGCGGACGGGAGCACGCGGGGGAGGGGAAAACGGAGCTGGGGCGGCAGGAGGGGGCCAGAACCGTCGCTCCGGGTGCGAGCGCAGAGCCCCCAACCTGCAGGCGCCAGTGAGCATGCCCAGTGTGACTGCCGGGCTCACTCGGGCTGGCTCCTAGGTGCCCACCAGTAGCTGCACTTGCCGCGGTTGCTTCTGCAGCAGCGCCGGGCGGGGGTGACGACCTTAGCCTCGGCCTCTGCTCAGGAACCGTGCCAGGTAGGCTGGCAGGGTGGGCTGCTGCAGGCTGTGGGTGGAGGACCGATTTTGAAAGCTGAGACCAGTATCGAGCAGTGTCACTGCCTCGACTCTGAGGTTACCTGCGCACAGGTGGAAAGGGCCAAGTGACCGTGCCGGGCAGTGTACAGGCAAATGCATTAACTGCCCCTGCAGCGAGGACACCCCTCCCCCGCCTCTGCGCCTAGCTCTCCCCCTGCGTGTTCGGCCTGCATTCTCTCTCCTGCACCGCTTTGGATCACAATGGTTCGCAGGGATTTGACTGTGGCAGCTTTCGCCTGGAGCTCCCGCCTCCCACCCCCACCCCCACCCCCGTCCTCAAGGTGTCAGTCTTTGCACAAAGAACAACCCCCTATTGTGTCTCCAGCGTGTATCACCTCATCCGGCTCCCTTCCACTGCCCCACCTCTCGCTTCCTCGGTAACTCGGCTTATTTGCCCTAAAAAATGAAAGCTCCCAGCTTCAAGGCGCTGGCTGTGAGCACATCATTCCTAAATCTCCAGAGCTCAAAGGACACCTGCCTAGGTGGACTGAAAGCGGACCCCCCAGAGTGGAGTGCACACCACATTCTCCTCCACTGTCCCTTGAAGAGCGAGCATCTCTCCTGGTAGGGCTGCAAGTCGGAGCACCGCGTCGAACTCAAGCTCAGTCCTTGGTGACTACCTCGCCCCGCCCCTTTCTGGCCGCTGCGAAAACCCGGCAGGATGGATCGCCTGCGGCCAGGTTCCGCGCACCCTAGACCCGGCGGTGCGCGCTCGAGGCCCGGGTTACTGTGGCCCCAGCGAAAAGTACAGAACGGTAGGAAGCTGCAGCCCTGAGAGTGGGCGGGGCGAGGAGCCCTAGGAGGGTTCAAAGGGAGTGGAAGGATACCCGGGCCATGGTCGGAACTACTTTCTGGAGGAGGTCACGTGTGTTCCTAGTTGGGGAACTTTCCAAATTCCCACTCCCCTATGATAGCTCCGGGGGCAAGTGCTTCGCTTGCTCTGCTCGTGCTGCTCCCGCTTGCGGATTGCAGTCGGACCCCCGTCCCTGATGGACCGCGGTAGAAAGAGGGGCTCGGACTAGCCTCCTGCTGGAGCGCTGTCGGGGCTAGTGCCCGGGGAGCCGGTTACACAAGCACCCACCTCCAAGCACGTGCCCCCGCCTCCCCACTGCGCTGGCTGCCGCCGATTTTTGCAGACTACGGAGAGAGAACCCCCAAGCTGGTCTCACCCCTTAACTACTATCCACATTGCAAGCCAAAGGGCCGGGACCTGAGACTCCTCGCTCGATCACCCAGCACTGCGCGATACCAGCCGTGGGAGAAGGGGCTGGGCGCTTGGGGTCTGACGCATCTCCCTAGCCCGCGCTCTGCCCCTTCAGGTTCTGTGCTCGTGGGGCAAAAGGGTATCTCCTGCCCCGGCCTGCTGCATGGGTTCGCCGATGTTGCAACAAACTTCCAGTCACTACCCCTGAGCTGATGAGCGCGCCCCACCTACTGTAGACTCAGCCAACTGCCTAAGCTAGTCAGAGAACCTAGTCAATGGCCGACCGCCCAGAACAAACCTGTCAAGTGTGCTTACAGCCCCGATTGGTTGACCCGGCCGCGTGAGAGCTGGTTTAGAAATGCGCGTTTCTCCCGGCATCAATCATATAGTCCACCTTCTGCTTAGAAAATGCGCATCGACCAACCATGACCTAGAAATTTCTTCCTTTTTTTTTCTTTCCCTGGGGAAGTAAAACTTAGGGTGACAATTTGAATACAAAAGTATCTGACTTCAGATTTAGGCAGAGGCACTGAGTCCGCTTTTTACCCCAAATCTGAGAGAATGGGAATCATTTTGCATGTGTGTCGCGATCATTCTAAGTGCCTGCGAAGGTCTAAAAAGGATTTATGCGGTGTGTGAAAGAAGATTGTATATGAGCACATCGTAGTTGCAGGAGCCCCTGAAGACCAGAAACCCCAAGAGACCTAGCTCAGAAAGCCACAGGCCATTACCTAACTCCAAGACTACTAATTAAACCAGGCATATTTACAGGGTTCTTAGAGATCTCTGAGGCTCCGTAAAACTTTGCATTTATATCCAACATCCTTTTAAGGTAGCTCTGCAGGAGTTAGCAACCTACTGAAGCTTCAGTGTTGATATTCACGAAAGGCTGGCTTTCTGCGTGGTTCTCGTCAGCTGGTGGGAAGCAGCAACCAAAAGGAGAAAAGGCAATGGACAGCAACCTGGACAGAATAGAAGAAAGACCTCCATCTGGTTGCCAAAGATACAGATGTTGTCCACACAACCTCGTGTATCCTAGAGAGGAGAGTCCCTAGTGTCTGGATATTCTGGCAGGTTACATGATGAAAAGCCACGCTGTGCTGTTTGGTATCAACTACTGCCTAGTGGGCGAAGGGGAGATACAGATAAAGTTAAATGAAGGAGAGTTGATTGGGGAGGAGTAAAATGCCCCATGTGTCTCTTGTGGGTTGCTCTTCTTGTCCCTAGAGTCCCAGCTGTTAGCACTACCTAACTCTACACTTCCCCTGGAGTCTCCCTATGTGATGATTAGTCTCATAGCAAGGGAAAGCTCTGAAATCTGCTTCCTTGGGAAAAAACTGAAACAGGGTTCATTTCTGTCTTCTCATGCACGCAGCATGAGGAGAAAGGATCCTTTTTGATTCCCCTGGCACAGAGTTGCTCTAGAGGGGAGAGAATGTGCACCACCAATACCAAAGTGCTGGAGTGGAGACCAGCCTGCACACACTTCCATCTGGCTGAAGGAAGAAAACGGAAATGGGTTTTGCTGCTTGTCTAAACATCAGCTCCCTCTACTTCTCTCTAGTGGTGAATGAAAGGATCACCGACGTTCGCAGATCCTCGGCCAGCCTGACGGCAACATCAGGTGGTTATTAGAAGCTGCTGAATAAAAACGTCTTCTCCTTCAAGTGTTAAGTATATACTGAAAGAGACACTCCTTTTTAGAAAAAGGTTCATTTGTTTCTCCCATGAGCAAAACAGAGAAAAAGCACCCCTAGCCCTAAAGCCAGTCACAGATCAGAGGCAAGCTCCCCTCCACGTACTCAGGGCAGTCTTTGGACTTGAACTAGGAACCTTCCCATGTGGGATTGCCTCACAGGACATCTCATTTTACTGCTGCACCAGTGTCTGACTCTGATGTAACTATTTTTGATTTTTATTTTTCTTCTACCCAGGGGATCTCCGCACCCAAAGGGTAGAACTGAAACCTCGAAATAGTTGGCCCTATCTAACATCCCAAAAATTCAAAAGTAGATAAGAATGTTTAAGTTCAAGTGAAAATACCTGCTTGGTAATACTACAATACACGCGGTTTCCAGGCATTTCTTCCTTACCTATCTGGATTCAGAATGCCCTAGGGAGAAACAGAAGCTTATAACAAAGGGAGAATTATCTAAAGCTTCAGGGAGACTAACTATATAGAATAATTAATGAACATGATAAACCAGTTTTAATTATAGCTTCTAACAGCTGATTCTAAAACTGTATTGTTACTACACCCAAAGAATGTCCAAAGAAAATTTCTTTCTTATGTTCTTAGATAAGTGAGATGACGACCAGCAATTTGACGGAAATGGGTTTTGCTGCTTGTCTAAACATCAGCTCCCTCTACTTCTCTCTAGTGGTGAATGAAAGGATCACCGACGTTCGCAGATCCTCGGCCAGCCTGACGGCAACATCAGGTGGTTATTAGAAGCTGCTGAATAAAAACGTCTTCTCCTTCAAGTGTTAAGTATATACTGAAAGAGACACTCCTTTTTAGAAAAAGGTTCATTTGTTTCTCCCATGAGCAAAACAGAGAAAAAGCACCCCTAGCCCTAAAGCCAGTCACAGATCAGAGGCAAGCTCCCCTCCACGTACTCAGGGCAGTCTTTGGACTTGAACTAGGAACCTTCCCATGTGGGATTGCCTCACAGGACATCTCATTTTACTGCTGCACCAGTGTCTGACTCTGATGTAACTATTTTTGATTTTTATTTTTCTTCTACCCAGGGGATCTCCGCACCCAAAGGGTAGAACTGAAACCTCGAAATAGTTGGCCCTATCTAACATCCCAAAAATTCAAAAGTAGATAAGAATGTTTAAGTTCAAGTGAAAATACCTGCTTGGTAATACTACAATACACGCGGTTTCCAGGCATTTCTTCCTTACCTATCTGGATTCAGAATGCCCTAGGGAGAAACAGAAGCTTATAACAAAGGGAGAATTATCTAAAGCTTCAGGGAGACTAACTATATAGAATAATTAATGAACATGATAAACCAGTTTTAATTATAGCTTCTAACAGCTGATTCTAAAACTGTATTGTTACTACACCCAAAGAATGTCCAAAGAAAATTTCTTTCTTATGTTCTTAGATAAGTGAGATGACGACCAGCAATTTGATGTGGGTGATGTGCTCTTTGTAGGTGCTGCACTAAAATGTCTTTTGTGTGAACATTGATCACTATAGTGCCTTTCTCATCTCCCACACAGTGACCTTTCAAAAACAGATCTAAATCAATGGCTTTCATTTTTTAAGCAATCGCCTCTATTTTTATCTAACTATTGTTTCCTAAATAATACAAAAAATGTAATAATTACTGGTTTGAATTTAAACCACCCCATTCTTCCAAAGGCTTGAAGCTTTCCCCCCTATTTTACTTATACTAATAACAAATATTTCTGTTCTTTAAATAAAGATAGTTTTCCCAAGATAGTCTCCAACAGGCTCTGCTATGGATCATACAAATCACTATATTCTAAAAGAGAATTTTTCTATTATTGTTTGTAAGTTTTCCATGTCCTAATTCTCTCTCAAGGCTATTTCAGATGGCTTTTACATCTCGATAGAGAGATGTGACATGTGAAACTATCACTCTCTGAGACATAACGGTGGAGTTGAGTGCTTTTGGAGGAACCATGAGGCAGAACAGACACTGTGTCCAGGGGCAATCAGAAATGTCATGTGAGCCAGGGAGTGATGAACAAGATGGCGTTGACTGTGTTCGTGTCCAAGCTAACATGGGCTGTTATGTACCCTACTTCAGTCCCCTTAGTACTAACTCTAACTCTAGCCCTACGAAACACATATTTTGCTTTTGAACTCTTCCAATAATAGAAAAAAACAATTCCAGTATAGCGGATATATTAGGACATCTACCAGGTGCTTCATGGAGGAGCCCACATTTGTCTTGGTATAATAGAGATATTGAGGAGTGAAGGTTGACAATGCCATACTCCTTCAAATCTTTCCATTCGGAACATCCTTCTTACCTCTGAGGCATCACTTTTCTTACAACAACAAAAAAAAAAACTTTTTGAAAGAGAAAATGCATCAGATAAACTCATTTTTTTTTCTCTTTTCTTTTTTAAGGTTTTTGCACAGGGCACATGCATTTACCAGAGAGAAAGAGAGAGAGAAAATGAGAAATCATACCCTCGGAGGGAATGACTGTGCTGCGATCCCTTCTCCTCCTGGGATTTTGGGCATGCATGCACATGTGCTCAACATGATTTTAAAGCTGCCAGGTCCAGGACTCGAACCACGGTCAGCCATATGGGAAGACAGCACCTTAAGCCCCCAAACCACCTGCTGATCCCCTCTTCCTTCTTTATTCATGATAGAATACATGTACACACAGGTGAGAAACAGAAATGAGCACCCCCCAGAGGGACTGGTCACACACTAATCCCCTTTCTCTGATCCTCCTGCCCCTCAAATCTTGGGCACTCACACACATGTTGGGTATGTTTCAGGCTGACCAGGTGGGGGATGTGAACCATGGACCATGGTTGTGTGGGATCCAGCTTCTCTTGAGCGGTACACCACTGCTGTGCCATAGAGTCAGAGCAAACTCTGTTTAAAGTATCCTTTTTTTCTGTTCTGGTAGGGTGTCTTGTTTCTATTTTCTCATTTAATAATTTAATCAATAGATATTGGGAAGTCTATTGTTTACCAGTATTGCACTAAGCTCTGTGGACAGAGTGAATGACAATGGCATTTGAGGTCCATTTATGGAAATTAGTCTGCCTTGACAACTTGACTTCTTTGCCTTATACATTACAACCTCTTCACAGCCCAGAGTAAAGTGAAAGGAATTGAAAATACCTTGACATTTGATGACTGTTTCAGTTACTTATTGCAGTGCAATAAGCAACCTTCCAACTTCGTGGCTTAACACAACCACCGCCATTTCTTTTCTCACAATTCTGCAATTCGGGAAAGACACAGCTGGGCAATTCTGCTCCCTGATGATGTCAACGAGGACCAGACATGTGCTGCATTTAGCCGTGAGTTTGGCTGAGTCTGGAATGTCCAAGATTGCTTCACCCACATGTCCGGCACCTCAGTAGGAGCAGCTGAAGTGGCTGGGGGATCCCCTCTTTTCATGTGGTTGCTCATTATTTAATGGCCCAGCCCAAACTTCTTTATAGAGCCTAGACCCCAAGAAGGAGAAGCAGACTACAAAAGCTTCTTAAAGCCTAGGTTCAGAAGTCCCAGAATGTCATTTCCATTGTATTTTCTTGGTTAAAGCAAGTCACAAGGCCAGCCCAGATTCAAAGGGACAGGGCAGGTATTATACTTTTCTTTTTCAAGAATTATTTAATTTTATTCATCATTACTATTTCTATTTTTTTTTATTTTTTAATTTGACCAGAGAGAAAGCATGGGAGCAAGAAAGCCAGCCACCAGGTTCGGGACTCGAACCATAGTTGACCATGTGGGAGTCCAGCACCTCAACCACCGTGCCTCCTACTGGCCCGATACTATACTTTTGAATGGAAGTAGTGTCTGGGACAGGAGAGTTGTTGGCAGTCATATCTGGAACTGTTCTACCATGATCCATACTCTAGCCACAGCAATTATCTCTCTCTCTTTCTTTTTCTCTTTCATGAACATGAACACACACATGCACATGAACACACACACACACACAAAGACATATAAAATATACTCATCCTCTCCCCTAGAATCATTCTGTGTAGTATTGGTTATAAAGTCCAGAATCTAGTAAATTACATGGTATGGTCCAGATAATGGTTTATCCCTCAAAAAAATTTTTTTTGTTTTTTTTTTAAACCTTTCTTTAAAAGAATTATTTTATTGAACTTTAGTTGTTTTATTTATTCACTTATTCATGTATTTATTTTAATTTGAACAGAGAGGGACAGAGAGAAAGGGAGAGTGGGAAAGCAAGCTGCCAGGTCCAGGATTCAAACCAAGGTCAGTCATGTGGGAGTCCAGAGCCCTTAACCACTGTGCCACCTGCTGGGCCCCCAACGGTTTATTTGTTGGATTTGGTTGTATTGCAAAAGTGTTAAGTGAAAACTTAATCCCTTCATGGTGCCTCAGGGTGTGGCCTTTGGGTGTGATAATATTACCAGGACTGGGGCACCATGATTGAATCCTGGTAAATTGCTAAAAAAGGAAATAAGGCAGAAGAAGGCCACATGAATCTAGATCACACTCTGCCCGGCTCTAAGTTGTGTCTTTCACCATTTTGTGATGCCTTTGGGCTCTTTTTTTTTTATTCGAGAGGTTTTCAGTATAGGGTGCGTGCACTCGCCAGACAGACAGAGAGAGACAGAGAGACAGAAAGTGAGAAATCACCCCCCAGGGGTGATGGTCACTCCGCAATCCCTTCTCCTCCATTCTCCTCTCGGGATCTTGAGCATGCACGCACACGCGCCCGGCGTGAGTTTTAAGCCACCGGGTCCAAGATGCGAACCGCTATCGACTACGTGGGAGTCCAGCAACATAGCCATTACGCTAACTGCTGGTCCCCCATGCCTTTGGGCTCTTCAGTCACAGGAATCATGAGTCAATAAACCTCTATTTCTTATAAATCATCCAGTCTGAGCTATTAATATTTTCTGTTAGCAGTGCAATAATGAACTAACATAATACACTAGATTTGGGTATGGATGAGGCAGTTCACTTGCCACTTTGCTTCATTTGGAGACGTATGAACTAAAAACCAAGTTACATATACAAATAACAATGCTGAAACAAAGATAGGATAACTGCAATAGACACTCTTACTCAAAGATGGAGAAAATAGGCCTAGCATCTGTGGTATATTCACTAGTGCACCGAACTGCAGTGCTGGAAGCCTCAAGGCTGACCACAGGTTCAGATCCCTAATCTGTTGACCTAAAACATGTCAAGCACATGCCTAAGACCCCCAACGAGCTGCACGATCAGAACTATGGAGTGAGCAGACTCTGTTGAGGGTGTTTTCTCTTTTTTCATGTATGTGGTCTTTATCATGAATAAAATAAACTTTAAAAGTGGCAAGTAGAAGACACATAGGGGCCTTTAGTCCATAGCAGTTCTGAAATCCAGTCAATCACTGTCCCCTTGCCTGTGATGATCTAGTTCTCCACAGGGGCCTGCTGCTTCTCCCTCGGAGTAGATTCCTAATCCATTATTCTCAATAGCTCTTGGCCTCACCCTCTGGGTTCAATCTGGGACCCCTGAGTCAATCTTCCTTTTCAATAAGAAACTGCCTTCCAGTTACAGTGGAATAACTCCCTCAGCCTGCTTCATGCCCATGGAAAGCTGGGAGTCTTGAGGCTTTCGTTCATTATGAACTCTTTTCTTTAGTTCAAGCTGGTGGTGGATTTATCCACAGAAATGTTTTTTAAGTTTTGTGAGTTTTTATGACTCTTAATTGAGGGCTACTCTTTGTTCACAAAATGACATGCATAATTCATGCAAAAACAAACCTCTCTCTACTTTGGACCTGTTGATGTGGTGAATATGGGACAGTGCTTAGGATTCTTGGAAGCCCTTATGTCCAAGTCAGAGGCATAGGTTTTATCACAGAATCTTGATTGGATCTTTACCTTGAAGCATGAGTTTATGTCTTACTTTGAGGCTCCGACTAAAGAAACTGCCCTAGACCCTGTATATTTCCTCTGTGTTCTGCTTGAGAATGTAATACTTCCTTTTTAAACACATCTTTCTTGTGACATCATCTAACATCCCTTATGTATATCATATGTCACTGAAAAAGCCAAGTGACACTTCGAACATTTAAACTGAAAATATCCTTTGCCAGATTCACAAGTTCATTAGGCTTGTCGACCTAAGAGAATAACTGAAGTAAAGAAAGTAAAGTAAATGAGGACTAGCAGTTGGCATAATGGCTATGTTGCTGGACTCCCATGTAGTCAACTGTAGTTCGAGTCCTGGACCTGGTGGCTTAAACTCACGCTGGGTGTGTGTGCGTGTGTGCCCAAGATCCCGAAAGGAAAATGGAGAAGGGACTCCAGCATGGCCATGCCCCTGGGGAGTGATCTCTCTCTCTCTCTCTCTCTCTCTCTCTCTGTCTCTCTGGCAAGCGCATGCACCCTATAACAAAGACCTCTCAAAAAAAATTAAAAAAAGAAAGAAAAGGAAAGAAAGTAAAGCGAATGAGTTTATGTAAGCCTGGGTTGATGAGGTCTGGGTACCTTGACATCTAAGTTGTCCTCAATACATGTTCAGGTCTGACCATCTTAAGGCAGGTTTTGAATCGAAAACCACAAGTGGGGAGAAGAATTACATCATTGCTTGGGGATCAATAAAGGGGGTGAACTGATGCTACCCTTTGTGATTGGCATCATGGTTGACATCCTGGGCAGATGTCTTTGCATAAGTAGTCCTCGCGACTGTTCTTATTTTCAGACATACTTGCATGAGAAATGCTACCTAACCATCCTTCTCTGGCCCAGTTTAGTCAGGGTTTGACACAAGTGACACAGATGACTCTATTGTGATTCTGACACCGTTTACAGGATCATTGTCTGATTTCTATGTTTTACTGCACGCAACTGTTCCCAAACATTTTGCCACTGCCTAGCACCATTCCTGCAATCTCCATTAGCAATTTCCTCACTGTTCTTACGGCCTCTCTAGACTTTCTTCCTCAGACTAAAGAGACCTCAACCATATACAAATATGGGATTCTGAATTCTAGAACCAAAGAAGAACATCACTTAGAAAAACTGGTGAATTTTCTTTTTTGTTTTTAGGTTTTTGCCATAGGGCACATATGTTCACCAAAGAGAGAGAGACAGAGAGAGAAAGTGAGCAGTTATCTCCAGGGGAATGGCCATGCCACAGTTCCTTCTCTCCCATTCTCCTCTTGGGATTTTGGGCATGCACACGCACATGCCCGGTATGATTTTCAAGCCACCAGACCCAAGACTTGAACTGTAGTCAGCCACATGGGATTCCAGCGCCTTAACCACTACACCACTTGCTGGCCCCTGCACTGGTGAATTTCCTATTCACATTAGTCAAGAAATAGAATAAACCTAAATGTCTACCAACAAATGAATGGATAAGGAAAACGTGGTACATGAGGGAATATCAACAAGTTAATGGAAACATGGAATTTAAGTACAAGTAATTTTCATACAAAAAATTTTTGAAATCCATACATAGTTTCTCATAAACTATGAAATTTCTATGAACTCTTTAAAAGTTTTTTTGAGAAGTTTTTCAATGAGAGAGAAGGAAAGATAGAGAAAGAGAAAGAGAAAGAGAGAGAGAGGCAGGCACCCACCCCTAGGAGGGCCCTCACACCACAATCCACTCCCACCTTTAGTCAGCCTGGGTCAAGACACATGGCCAGTGTGTTCAGGAGGTCTTGGTACCCAGAGCACTTCTCATGTAGATCTGCTTGTGTTACTATTGTGCCACCACCTGGCCCCTCCATAAACTTCATGAAGACCCCTCATAAACAATGAAATACTATTTAGCCACACAAAGGGCAAAATCCTGCCATTTGAGATAACATGGATGTGTCTGGAGAACTTTATGTTAAGTAAAATAAGCCAGGCACAGGAAGAGAAATACGTGAAAGCTAACATTGTTGATCTCAGACTGACCCCATAGCACAATGATTACGAGCTATGTGGAGGAAGCCAGATCCCATGGCCAACCACAGCTCAAATCCCAGTCCTACTGGCCTGAAAAACAGACTGGATGCCTGTGCACACATGCCCAACACCCTGACTGGAAGGAAAAATGAGGGAAAAGGGGTTATGTATGACTAGGCTCTGTCATGTGCCTGTGGCCTCTAGCATTAAAAAAAAAAAATTACTTAAATTACTCTAAAAAATTTCCTGTTTCCCCATCAGTGAATAAAGATAGAAGAAAATCTAGATTTATAGAAACCTAAACAAGTTAATTAGAGAGAAATTTGACCAGAGGGGCTTATACTGGTATTTTCAAGTCCTGGAGTGGAGCGAACAAAGGAAACAAAGAGACTGCATAAGCAGAGATGATAAGTAGGGTTTGAAATAAGGAAAGACAGGGATAAGTGAACAATATGATTACTGATGCTAAGTCTCTGCCCTTAATAAGTGTTCTGAAATTAGCCCATGAGGATTATTATTAGTACCTTAAGAATAAAACATGAAAACCTAAATTAACACATGTTGCAAATGTACTCCTCCTCCTCACTTTAAGATCGTTGGTGGAGTTTCTTCCAAACAAAAATGTAAAGGAGGCAACCATTGTATGCAGACTGAAGAAAGAAAAGGGACCTTGAGGACTATGCTCTTCTGAAAGGAAGGAAACACCAAAACCCACCCGAAGCCAGGGGAAGGCTGCCACCTGCTGCAGAATGGGAGGAAATGAAAATGCTGCCACCCAGAGTTAAAGGGAGCCCCTTCGCCATGGTTCAAAAACAGTTATTAGATCTATTTGCATTCTGAGGCAGGGCAGTGCAGAGAGAAAGTTTAATCTAGAGTTCATCAGGTCAGTCTGTGCTGGAAAAAAAGATTAGTTTGTTACTGGTGTGAAGTGGTAGAAGCCTGCATCCCTGCATCTTCCTACTTCATAAATATTTATGCTTATTAGTTTCGAATTTTTCCCCAAAACCTAAATTACAAAATACTAAACTATACTTAGTTGAAACTAGATAAAAGCGATATGAAAAGAAAACACGATACCAAAATAGTTTATTCAAATAATACCTGCATGTGGTTAAAATTTCCCAGCAGCACACTATTACCCTTTCTCAGATAAGTGTCTTCTTTTCTGTTCTTTTTTTCTTCCCATTTCTTCCTCTTCCATTTATATTCAGATATACACACACACACAAAGGACATTGCAAGAGACAGCTGGGAGAAAGTTGCTGATCATTTGTATATGGCCTTGATCTTTCTCCTCTTTCATTCATTCAACCCTCTTTTTACTTGCCCTCTTTCTTAACATTCTCTTTCTTCCTATCTCCATTTTCCTCCTCGTCACTTCTAAGTTTCAAGAGTTAGTGTTTTTTTGTTTTTCCTGATTCACTAACTGACTTGTATGGTATTTTTCTCTCTCTTTTTTTTTTTAGTCTCTGATTCATGTTGCATTAAAAGCCAAATAGGTTGCCTTAAAAAAAAAAATAGTCCTGGGACCAGCAGTTAGCGTAATGGTTATGTCGTTGGACTCCCATGTGGTCGACCGTGGTTCAAGTCCCGGACCCAGTGGCTCAAACTCACGCTGGGCTTGTGTGCGTGTGTTCCCAAGATCCCTAGAGGAGAAAGGAGAAGGGATTGCGGTGTGGCCTCCCTCCTGGGGGGGTGATTTTTCTCTTTCTGTCTCTCTGTCTCTCTCTGTCTTTCTGGCGAGCACACGTGCCCTGTAGCAAAAACTTCACCATGGGATCAGCAGTTAGCATAATGGCTATGTCGCTGGTCTCCCATGTAGTTGACCACGGTTTGCATTCTGGACCTGGTGGCTTAAAACTCACGCTGGGTGCGTGTGCGTGCATGCCCAAGATCCCAAGAGGAGAATGTAGAAGAAGGGATTGCGGTATGTGGCCATCCCCCCGGGTGGGGGGGATTTCTTGCTTTCTCTCTCTCTCTCTGTCTGTCTGGCAAGCGCATGTGCCCTGTAGCAAAAACCTCTCAAAAAAAAAAATTCCCTTCATTAATATAAAAGAAACAGATATTGCTGGGAGACAGGGTAGAAAGGTGACATATACAAGGCTGATAAGTTATGTAACTCCAAGAACCACACTTTACACCATAAGTATGCTGTTGATTAATGCCCTTTGATTTTTCAACTACGTGAATGTAGTGTCTTTATTATTTATTTATTTATTTGTTGCTTGTTTGTTTATTGAGAGAGATATTCTTAATAGGATTGTCATACCACAATTCACCCCAGTCCCAGGAAGCCTGGATCATAGGCATGTGTGCCTGCATGGCACTTCAGGAAGGTTCCAGCACATGAACCCAGGACCTTTCCCATGTGGGTTCAGTTGCATTTGCTGTTGTGTGTCTGCCTGACCTCTAATTTAAATTTATTTATTTATTAACTTGACCTTGATACCTGATGGTAGATCACTGTTTAATTTTATGGTAATACTAAATAAGAAATAAAAGCAGTTCTAGGTCATTCCTAGTTGTTCATTTCTTATTAAAATAATGTTTTAGGGTTAATAGATTCAATTCTAAAGGTACTCTTATTGTTCAGTTTGTGTGTGTGTGTGTGTGTGTGTGTGTGTGTGTTATAGAAACTTTAGAAAGAATACCATGGAAAAAAACTAACATTGTCAGAACTAGCTTAGAAAGGAGATTTTTATCCTTTGTAAAGACATTACAAGGACAATTCTCTTTGTGGATTTTGGCTACTTAATTGTGCTAAATGTGTTGCTCTTTTAAAAAGATATGGACGTTTAGCATCGTAGGAAAACCTACAGGAAAAGGAAGACTAAGCAAAGGCCACAGTACTTGAAACTTAATTTGTGACTATTTCAAATCCTTAACATAAGTTTCATGAACTTGGAGAATTAGGAGAAAGCTAACAAAAATGATCTATTTTCAGAGAGGAAAAAAAAACTTCACTTGCTATATTCTGAGTCATACATCTTATCTGAAATATCTTTTCTGACACTTTATCTTTTTTCCTAAAGATTTATTTATTTATTTAACTCCATTTGTTGTTATTATTATTATTATCAATTTGATTGGACAGAGACAGAGAGAGAAAGAGAGAGAGGGAAAGCAAGCTACCAGGTGCAAGACTTGAACCATGGTCAGTCATGTGGGAATCCAGCACCTTTAACCACCACACCACCTGCTGACCCCCTGACACTTTCTCTTTGTCTTGGCTACCTACTAGGGCATAGTCCCAGGCCATTGGCTGCTACAGTTCATGGAATCACCCTCTTTCTATAGCATATGTTGAACTAAGTGGAGGGAGACCTTAATTAAAATATGCATTAGGTCAGCCCATAGTTACAGAGTTAGGCATTGCAAAGAGGAAGTCAGATCCTAAACAATACATGGCCAAACAGGGATTGAGTTCCAGGCCCCTTGGATTGAAAAACACATCAGATGGGCCAGAAGGCAGCATGGTGTTCCAGGCCCCTTGGATTGAAAAACACATCAGGCGGGCCAGAAGGCAGCATGGTGTTTAAGGCGCTGGACTCCCACATGCAGTCACTTGAACTGCAGTTCAAGTCCCAGACCTGGTGACTTCCTTTCTCTTTTTCATTCTCTCTCTGTCTGTCTCTCTCTGATGAGCACATGTGCCCTATAGCAAATTTAAAAATATATATAAAAATAAAATTAAATAAATAATTCTCTCTCTAAAAAAAAAAAAAAACCACACACCAGCCACAGGCACAAATGTGTGCATGCCCAGGATCCCAACAGGATGATGGAAAAAAGACTGGACTGCGACTGACCCCATTGGGGGTGGTTTTTTTCTCTCTCTCACATGTATGTGACCAATTGTATTAAAATTAAATTATATATTTTAAAATTTTTAATTAAAATTAAAATGTAAAAAGATGTGCCTGGGGCCAGCTGGTGGTATGGTGGTTAAAGTGCTGGACTCCCACGTGGCTGACCATGATTCAAGTCCTGGACCTGGTAGCTTGCTTTTCTCACTTTCTCTCTCTCTCGCTCTGGTGAATGCACATACCCGATAGCAAATTTAAAAAGTAATAATAAATAAAATTAAATAAATAATTCTTTAAAAAACGATATGCCTTAGTATTAATGTGTTCTTATACAGTTGCTAATTGTAAAATAGGATGCCTGTTTTTCAAATCCTGTTTATTTTACAACGTTGGGGCATTTGTTCCATTAATGGGTAAACTCTTCCTTATGATTTGAATGATACATTAAATCTTTCAGTCTGTTTTTTTTTTTTTTTTTTTTTTTTTGGAGAGGTTTTCGCTATAGGGCGCGTGCACTCGTCAGACAGACAAAGAGAGGCAGAGAGACAGAAAGTGAGAAATTACCCCTCTGGGAGGCGAACCACGGTCGACTAAGTGGGAGTCCAGTGACATAGCCATTACACTAACTGCTGGTCCCAAATCTTTCCGTCTTTAAGGAAGAATTAAACTGAATCCTGCCTGAAAATGGCCATTATCCTACTTTTGAAATATACTGTTCTTTTCAACTACATACATAAATTTGCAAACCAGAAATTTTTGCCCTAAGAGTAAGCTACCTTGGTAGCTGCACAAAATATTTCTAATAACCTTCATGAGACATCTGTTTATTTTGCAATTAACAGAGGATAACGAAGGCCTTAAAGACATTTGTGCTTCAGGGCGTAGAATGTAAATGAATTTACAGGGCTATCTTTGTACCCTCTTGGTTGACATAGACAAAGATTCTCTTTAAAGAAAGAAATGTGGAAATCATGAGTAAAAATACTTTCAGAGGTCATTTCAAGCCAAATATAAAAAAAAAAAATTAATTGTCTTCTAGAAATCTGGCGGGTTAATACTGATTGGTCACCATTAAAACTCAAATAAATAACCATGGACTTTTTTCAAAGTTAAAAGACTCCTATGAGGGACTGTTCTAAGTCCTAGAGAGGCAATGTCCTCAGTGGAGTGGCTTCAGTCAGTCACCCAACCTACGAGACTCCAACACCAGCAACTTATTTCTGAGTATAATGTCAGAGTAGTCATTTTCATACTGTAGGACTGAGGCATGTAGTACTAAGGGAGTCGATTTTGTATCTTTTTTTTTTTTTTAATTTTTGAGAGATTTTTGCTATAGGACACGTGTGCTCACCAGAGACACAAAGAGAAACTGAGAAATCATCTCCAAGGCAGGATGGCCATGCCACAATTCCTTCTCCTCCATTCTCCTCTCAGGATTTTGGGTACACACACACACACACACACACACTATTGTGTGTACACACACACACACACACACACACACACACACACGTAAGTTTTAAGATACCAGGTTCGGGACTCAAACTGCGTTTGGTCATGTGGAGGAGTCCAGTGCCTTAACCACTACGCCACCTGCTGGCCCCAATTTTGAATCTTTAGTCTCCTAAATTTGATCTATCTGAGAACCAGTGTAGTCCTATGGCCCAGCTAGTTCTTAGCCCCACGTCCCCCTTTGCAGTGACTTTTCCTCTCACTTCAAAGAAGGAGTTGTACCTTTCTATATCTGAATGCTAAAACAATGTACTGCACCAACATGTAAAAAACTGCAAGGAGCTAAAGAGATCATCTGAAATAATGAAATGGGTTCTGAGAAACTGAATGATTTAACTAACTCTATTGAAAGAGTATTTTTCTCACTTTCTGACTCTCAGTCTCTCTCTGTCTCTCTGGCAAGCACCTGCATCCTACAGCAAAAATCTCTCTCAAAAAAACAAAACAAAACAAAACACATTGTCACTAAATGGTAAATGACATATAATTTGGAAAGCTTTCAAAAAAATGAGTGACACCACTAAAACAATTCCTTCCAATCATCATGTACTTATTTATGTGAATAAAATTGCTCAATATTTACAATTTAAAAGCAAAAATTAAGGAGAAATGATCTGATGCTGACTTTTTTCTAGAATCATGTAAAATTCATTTGTGATATGGGGAACAATTTTTTAAAAGCCCCATTAAATTTTTTTCTGAGTTTAATAATCATTACCATTCAGGGTCCATACAGTGGCACAATGGCAGTAGTATTTCTATATCACAGAACAGGTTAAAAAGAAGGACAAATGGGGACCAGCAGTTAGCGTAATGGCTATGTCGCTGGACTCCCACGTAGTCGACCGCAATTCGGTCCCGGACCCGGTGGCTTAAAACTCACGCCAAGCGCGTGTGCGTGCGTGCCCAAGATCCCGAGAGGAGAACGGAGGAGAAGGGATTGCGGTGTGACCATCACCCCTGGGGGGTGATTTCTTGCTTTCTGTCTCTCTGTCTCTGTCTGTCTGGCGAGCGCACGTGCCCTACAGCAAAAACCTCTCAAAACAAAACAAAACAAAACAAAACAAACAAACAAACAAACAAACAAAAAACCAACTATGGGGACTAGCAGATAGTGTAATAGTTACATCACTGAAGTTCCACGTAGTCAGCTGCAGTTTGAGTCCTGGACCTGGCGTCTTGATACTCACGCCAGGCATGTATGCTTGCATGCCTGCCCAAAATCCCATGAGGAGAATGGAGGAGAGGGATTGTTGGTGTGGAATGACCATCCACACCTCTCCCCACCGCCCTGGGAGTGATTTCTTACTTTCAGTTACTCTGGCAAATGCATGTGCCCTATAGCAAAAAACCTCTCTCTAAAAAAAATAAAAGAAAGAATGTAAAGTAACTATGTATGGGGGCTGGCAGGTGGCATGATGGCTGGGGATATTAGACTTCTACATGGCTGACACTGTCCTCGACTTAGTGATTTGCTTTCTCACTTTCCCTCTGTCTCTCTCTGGTGAATTAAATTTAAAAAATAATAATAATAAATAAAATTAAATAATTCTTTAACAAAATGTAAGAAATATGCATGGATTTCAATTTTTTCCACCAAAATAAAATTAACTTCAAATCTATTTCCTCATGAACTTTTTTAAAAACAGAATTATTTATTTTATTTATTATTACTTTTAAAATTTGCTATAGGGCACATGCGCTAACCAGACAGAGAGAGAGAAAGAGAGAGAGGGAACGAGAAAGCAACCCACCTGACCAGGTTAAGAAATATGCATGAATTTCAATTTTTTCCACCAAAATAAAATTAACTTCAAATCTATTTCCTCATGAACTTTTTTAAAAACAGAATTATTTATTTTATTTATTATTACTTTTAAAATTTGCTATAGGGCACATGCGCTAACCAGACAGAGAGAGAGAAAGAGAGAGAGGGAACGAGAAAGCAACCCACCTGACCAGGACTCAAACCATAGTCAGCCATGTGGGAATCCAGTGCCTCAACTATCACGCCACCTGCTGCCCCCTCCCCCCCAATGAACATTCTGAAGTCCCTTGAATCTTTGCCTTTATCAGATTCTACTTAAATCTAATCCTCAGAATTACAGTGGGCTTGTCCTTCTCTCACTTCCTATGCTTCTCATAACATAAAAACCAGTCGAGGAAGTAGGAAGTCTATAGGCCAGATGACATCACCCAGACCTTGGCCCTGAAACAGAGAACTTTGAGTGGGTGTGTACCATGATCATATTGCAGTTAGGATCATGAAGCCTCCACAGTTATCTGAGACATTTTAATGATTATACCTGCTGGGAGTGGACAGGAGATTAAAAGGGTCAAAGAACCAATTAGAAGAAAAAGGATTTGCTCATCATCTTTTTGGACTCTCTGCCTAGAAAGAGGAAGTAAGGTACTTATTTACTTATGTAGGAAGGACAGATAGAGAAAATATTAGTGATCTAGCAAATATTCAATGGTGAGATAAGCAAAAAGTGACTCTTGGCAATAAATTAATTATACAATAATAAAATCAGGTCAGGAGTTCATTTCTGAAGGAATGCAAAAATTCATAATGCCTAGGGATAACAAGTTCTTTGCCTATTCTTTTTGTTTTTTTAAAGAATTATTTAGAGACAGGCAGGTGGCATCCAGGAGCTGGACTCCCATGTGGCCGACTGTGGTTCAAGTCCCAGATCTGGTGGCTTGCTTTCTTGTTCTCTCTTTTTCTCTATCCCTCTCTGGTCAAATTAAAATAAATAAATAAAGTTAAATAAAATAATGAATTAAAAATTATATGTTCAATTTTATTTATTCATTCATTTATTTTAATTTGACCAGAGAGAGAGAGAGAGAGAGGGAAAGTGAGAAAGCAAGCCACCAGGTCCAGGACTTGAACTGTGGTTGGTTATGTGGTAGTGTCCAACATCTTAACCACCGTGCCACGTGCTGGCCCTATTTGTCTATTCTTATGAATTTCATTCCTCTCTTCCTATTTAAAGAACTCTACTGAAATATTGAATATTTTGTTTTGCTTGTTTTACTTTGGGGACAGAGATTTTTGTTATAGGGTATGTGCGCTTGCTGGAGAGACAGACAGAAAGCAAGAAATCACCCCCCAGGGAGGATTGCCATACCACAGTCCCTTCTCTTCCATTCTCCTCTTGAGATTTTGGGCACTCACACACACACGTCCAGTGTGAGTTTTAAGCCACTGGGTTTGGGAATTGAAGCACAGTTGACTATGTAGGAGTCCAATGATGTAACCTTTACACCATCTGATGGTCCCAAATATTGAATATTTAAAAAATTAAGTGTTACTTTCTCACTGATTCCATTAAAAATTAGTAGTAACCTAAAATAGGGATGTAATGAAAACAATGATAGTGTTGATGGAAATAAGTAACTCTGCAAAAATAATAATTACTGTGATTTATTTCTAAGCACAGATATGTGGGACCTATGCCTAGAGAGGAGGCAAAACATGCCTTTCTGAGGGTGATCAGGTACAGGGGTTCCTTTTATTTGATTTTGTGAAAGACAAAGTTTGGAATTTAGTGAAGCATTTTTCCATTGGTTTGGCCAAAAAGATGGAACATGTGGAAGGGGGAAGTTTGTAAGTTATAGGTGAGTTTTAAAGTTTTTAGGTTGGTGATTGGAAAAGAAACTTTTGCTGAGATCAGCAAAATAATATGCTTTAACAGAGATAAGGAGGCTTAATATACATCACGAAGGTACTATGCCAGGGACAGGATGTAGGAAGAGTCCTGTTTTGATTTTTTAATTAAATAATTATTTAATTTATTTATTCATTTATTTCAATTTGACTGAATAGGAACAGAGAGAGTGAGAGAGAAAGAGAAAGTGAGAAAGCAAGCTGCCAGGTCCAGGACTCTAACTGTGGTTGGCCATGTGGGAATCCAGTGCTCTTAACCACCACACCACCTGCTGCCCTGGAAGAGTCCTGTTATCAATGGGTCAAAATGGTCTGTTTATATTTGTGGGCGTGATTCTCTCCAGACCCTCTGGAAAGGATTTTGGAAATGGGAAAAAGCAGTCTAGACTTCTGTCCTTAATAGTAACTACCAATATTTATTCTTACTAACATTTGTTGACAATACTTAGAAATATATAGGCCATTAAAGGGCCTGTGTGGGGGCTGGTAGGTGGAGTTGTGGTTAAGACCCTGGACTCCCATATGGCCAACAGTGGAGTCCCAGACCTGGTGGCTTATTTTCTCACTTTCTTTCTTTCTCTTTGTCTCTCTGGTCAAGTTAAAATAAATAATTAAATTAAATTAAATTAAATTAAATTAAATAATTTAAAATAAAATAAAGGGCATGTGTGGTATTATCAAGACCTCTAGCATGATTACATATTCTCTCCTAGGTCTTTGCAAACATGTTTCTAGGACAGTGTGGAGTAAGCCTTCATACAAGTAATAAGGAATATGTATTGATTTTTTAAACTAAATGACCTATAGGCATGATCTCCTTAAATACTTCTCACGTATTTCTTACAAGTTTACCTTGTACTGCTTCTCTGCTACAGTACTCAAATCCTCCTGTAACAGGTGCGGCTTCTTCGTTGTTTCTGCAAGTTTTCACCTTCAGGATGCGTTGTTCCTGAGGTTCCCAGCATCCTGTAAGTACTGTCCCAGCAGACACCATCCCATCAGTTTACCAGACATGCCTGGACATGTCCAAATCTCAAAAGTGAATGCAGCCTTCATGCAAGGACCAGAAAAGGAGAGGAGAAATGCAGTCAGTGATTGTGTTCACTAATCACTATACTGTACCTGTGAAAGGAGCATGCAGCAGGAAAAGAGTTGCAGCCCAGGACAGAAAATGAAACCGGATTACTGCCTGTGGATAAATATTTCCAGCTTCTTGCTGCATTTCATACTTATCCACTACTCCATTCTTCTCTTTGGAGCAGACCGAAGCATTTCTTGAGTCAGATATTCTTGGTATTGGTTTACGACAAACACAACCTGAGTCACTTTTTCCTTTTCCATCCACATTTTCCCACAGCTGTACCCTGAAAGGTGAGACACTTACAATGCATATTCCCAGATCATAAATTTCTTGGAAGGCTGTTTAGCATGTGGGTTACAAGCAGTTTCTGAAGCCAGATTGTTTGCTTCAGAATTTTACTCTGCCACTTAGCAGTTGTGAGATTCCTTGGCAAATTCCTTAATTTCTTTGTACCCTAGCATCCATGCCTATAAAAGAGCAATAATAGTAGTACCAAGCTCATAGGATTGTTATGAGGATTGGAGAATTGAATGGGTTTTTTTCTTCTTTTATTTTAATATTTAATTTTATTATTATTTTTTTAAAATTCGCTATAGGACATACATGCTCAGCAGAGAGAGACAGAGCGAGAGAGAGGGAAGGTGAGAAAGCAACTGTCAGGTCTGAAACTTGAACAGTGGTTGGCCATGTGGGAGTCCAGCACCCCGACCACCACATCACAGACCCTTGAGTGGGTTTTATACACACACACAAACACACATACTTAGTCTATCTCATAGTAAGCGTAGTGTTACTATATCTTACTATATATGACAGTGTGTGTAAATATATGTTTGTGTGTGTGTGTATATACTTACTATGCATGATCGTATATATATATGTACATATATATACTTACTATATATGAAAGTATATCTACATATGTGTGTGTATACTTACTATTAACTATGCAGGCACTTTATCTCACCCAATTGTACTTTCTTCAATGCTATGCCTGACAACTTATATATCGTTTGTCATATGATAAGCTTTCAGTAAATGCTAATGAATAATGAATAACTATTAACACATGTAAGGTAAAAAATAAGAAAATAAGATTTCTACCATCCTTTAAAATATCCCAATACAACAGTACCTTTGAAATAGTTTAAAGAATTATTTTATTTAATTTTATTCATTGTCATTCTTTCTTTCTTTTTATTCTTTTTCTTTTCTTTCTTTTTTTTCTTTTCTTTTCTTTTTTTTTTTTTTGAAGTTGACCAGAAAGAAACAGAGAGAGAGAAGGAAAGTGAGAAGGCAGGACTCGAACCACGGTCAGTGTGGGAGTCTAGTCACCTTAACCACCATGCCACCTGCCAGCTCCCCTTCAAAAGTTTTTAAGTGTTTTATTCCTATAATTTTATGTCATACCAATGTTTCAGTTAAAAGTTTAAATAAGCCGCATTTTTCAGTGAGTCACTCCAGAGTCAAAGTATTGTGAGAACAGCCCAATCATGTTACTGGCCACATGATTCTCTTAAGTCACATTTCCAACATTGTGACATGAGCAAGAATGCATGCAACCTCTTTTTTCCACCCCTTCAAAGTTCTCTGTGGGGGCTGGGCTCAGAAGTCACCTCCCCCACCATAGACTAGATAGCTTCCTGGAAAATGTCTCCTGTAAACTAGAAGGATGCTAGTCCCTGCTGAGCTGTGCAAGGAGCAAACCAGCGTGGGCTCCCCAAGGACCAGCGTGGGTCACAGTTGTCAGAAGGTAGGGTAACACTTAAACCCAAACTGCTAGACTCTAGTTTAAGCAGTGACAACTTTTAACTACATCTTAGTTTTCACTTCAGAGGAGCCACTTCTCCTGTCACTGATAGCTCTTGGAAGTTAAAAAAAAAAATTATTGTGTAAATTTTTGTACTTTTGTACTTCTGACAGTGCCTGGCAATTTTTCACATATCAGATGCTCAGTTAGGTATTTATAAATTCAGTGACTAAAAGACTATACACTTTTTCAAATACAAACTGCAATATATAGATATAACTTAGCTGGATATAAGATAGTCCTGAGATAATATTATTTATATATTGCTTTAAGTTGTCATGATGTGTTACATACTCTTGTTTTTCTACACTTTGGTATGGGATATTATCTAAAAAGATCTTGGGACCAGCAGTTGGTGTAATGCCTATGTCACTGGACTCCCATGTAGTCGACCGCAGTTTGAGTCCCTGACCTGGTGGCTTAACCTCACGCGGGGTGCATGTGGGTGCGTGTCCAAGATCCCAAGAGGAGAATGGAGGAGAAGGAATTGCAGTGTGGCCATCCCCCCAGGGGGTGATTTCTTGCTTTCTATCTCTTTGTCTTTTTGGAGAGCTCAAGTGCCCTATAGCAAAAACCTCTCAGAAAAACAAAAAAAAAGTTAAAAAGATCTTAAACACTGTTTCTGTATTTTGTTTCCCAAAGGAAGCACCAACAGAGAAAGTGTCAGGTTTAGTTAATATTGTATGGCTTTTTAATTTTTATTTTATTTTTTATTTATTTATTTTTAAATTTTATTTTATTTACATACTTCCACTGAACATCACCACAACATACAAAACGTGATTTTCCAGCCAGAATACACTAAAGTGGCTTTAATCATACATGTTATCATGATATTTTGTGAACCAATACAATGTGGAAAAGAATAAGGGAATGGAAAGCAACTGCAGATACCAGAGACAGGATGGAGGAGGATGGGAAATAGTGTATATCTTGAAAGGAAATAAAAGATGAGGGGCCATGAGGTCTTCTTAATTATAAATAAAAACAGTAACATTCCTTTTTCCTTAGTTGCAACACATGGAAATAACCCAAATCCCCCAAAATGGGAACACATAATTTTATTCAAATTTTTCTTTTTCAAAACAACTTCCCATGCAGTTATTTTCTAATATTTCTTTTTTCTCTAAGATGAAAGTGACCAAATCATAATTGAGATTTAATTTTATAGATTATCAAGATTAGCTCTGGAACAATGTAAGGCCTTAATAAAACTCCAGTGTGGGGCCGGCTCTGTGACCTAGTGGTTAAGGCAGCAAGATCCCACACAGCCCACTGCACAGTTCATGTCCATTCCCCACCCTCACCCTGCCCCCAGGCTTGAGAAACATGGCAGCCACATGTGCATGTGTAGCCACAATCCCAAGAGGAGGGAGAAATGGAAGAACCCATGCCCCGTGGAGGCTGCTTTCTCCTCTCCCTGTCTCTTGACTTTCTCTGGCAAGTGCATGCACCCTATAGCACGCACAAAAGAAAAACTCCGAACAACTCAAATGTGGGAGAAAAATAATGTGGTATTCTATAAGTGGGGTAAGTGGTAATTTTTTTAGTCCCAAGTGAATCAAACAGTTAGTTCGTATCTTCTGGCCAATAGAGGCAGAGTTTTGTAAAGCTTAGGCCTAAATATATGGAGAGGTAGCATAGGAATGGGACCACAACATCTGAGAAAACAACGGGAGATGAAGGTGGAGAAGAGAAAGGCACTGCCCTCGGGGGTCAGCAGCTTCTTTCAATGCCACTCTACTGATTCACCGAAGTTCTTGGATGTAAAAACTGTAGGGAAGGGAAAAAGAAAAGGGAACGGATGAGATGGAAAAGATTACGGGGTGGGGGGGGGTAAGAAGAAAAGAAAGATGTCCATCTGGTGAGGAGCATTAGAGCATGACATGAAATTGCCTGAGGTACCGGAGCTCACTGATCTATTCTAGAGTCTTCGCCCCACTTGAGACAATAGCCCAGTTCTAGTCAAGTTCCACTCCAATTATGAGGAATTGTCCTTCTGTGTGGACAGTCAAGAATTACTTGTGTTTTGTTTATTAGATGTAATATACGTTAGATGTAAATACATTTAAAACTATTATCTGCAGAATTCAAGCAAACTCTCTTAGCTTCCTTTTATTCCATCATATTATTCAACACTACCCTCATTTCTTATATTGTGACAGACTGTATGAAAAAGAAATAGACTTTGGCTTCTAACCATATGTTCTCTTTGAGGCAAGCGTCTCAAAGACATAAAAAACTAAAAAGAATCAGTTCAAACAGAACCTAGATCATTTAGCCTTGAGACTATTATTGTTTTTGTAATAAATGCTTGTTTTTTAAAAGATAATTATTTACTTGGGACCAGCAGGTGGCATGGTGGCTAAGGTGCTGGACACTCTCACATGGCCAACCACAGTTCAAGTCCTGAACCTGGTGGCGTGCTTTCTCAGTTTCCCTCTCTCTCTATATATCTCTCTCTGTGTCTTTCTCTGTTCAAATTAAGAATAAATGAATAAATAAAATGAAATAAAAAGTAATTATTAAAAAATATAATTATTTACTTAATTTTATTTATTATTATTTTTTTTTTCCGAGAGGTTTTCACTATAGGGCGCGTGCGCTCACCAGACAGACAGAGAGAGACATAGAGACAGAAAGCGAGAAATCACCCACCAGGGGGGATGGTCACGCCGCAATCCCTTCTCTTCCATTCTCTTCTTGGGATCTTGGGCACGCATGCACATGCGCCTGGCGTGAGTTTAAGCCACCGGGTCCGGGACGCGAACCGCGGTCAACTATGTGGGAGTCCAGCAACATAGCCATTATGCTAGCTGCTGGTTCCCTTTATTATTATTTTTAACTGTGGTAGGGTACATGTGCTCACCAGGTAGAGACAGAAAGAGAGGGTAAGTGAGGAAGCAAGCTGTCAGATCTGGACTTGAACCACAATCGGCCATGTGGGAGTACAACACCTTAACTACCAAGCCACCTGCTGACCCCAGCCTTAAAATTACTTACAGTGAAATATTTAGCAGATTTAGTCTGGGCATTGTATACCAAACAATCAAGCTGTAAATTAATTTAAAACATACCAAAGTATATATTTGAGGTGTTATAACTAAACAATACAAAATTATTTGGATCTCTAAAGTTATCCATCTAATTTTTTTATTATTATAATTGTTTTAAAATTTTACTAAAGGACATATACAGCACCAGAGACACAGAGAGACAGGGAGAGAGCACCCCTCACTGGGACTTGGTCACATTGCAATCCTATCTCTTCCATTTCTTTATCCTATTGGGATTTCTTTTCCCTATCAGGATTTTGAGCATGCATGCACATGTGCCCAGCATGTTTTATAAGCTGCCAGGTCCAGGACTCAAACCACACTGTTGGACTTGTGGGATCCAGTTCTCTTAACCATTAGGCCATGGAGCCAGCCCCATCCATCTAGTTTTGGAGTTTCTTTCTTTTCTTTTTTTTTTTTTTTATTTGCCAAAGGGTATGTGTACTCACTGGTGAGAAATAGAGAGATAGACACACACACACATACACACAGAGAGAAAGAGAGAGAAAGAGAGAGAGTGTGTAAGAAAGGACCACCTATGGAGGCCAGCAAGTAGTGTGATGGTTAAAGTGCTGGATTCCTATGGACCCAGGAGTTCAAAAATTGTGCTGGATTTGTGTGCATGCGCACCCAAAATCCCAAGAGAAGAATGGAGAAGAAGGAATTGTGGTGTGGCCATTCCCCGTTGGGAGAAGGGACTTCTCACTTTCCCACTCTCTGTCCTTCTCCAATGAGAACATGTACCCTGTGACAAAAACCTAAAAAGTAAGGAAAAACTCCCTGTGGGGGAGGGTCACACTGCAATCCCTTCATTTCTCCTTCCTTTTGGGATTTTGGACACTCACATATGCACATGTTTTTCAAGACAACTGGTCCAGGAAAAAAACCATGCTGTTGGCCATGTGGGAGCCAGCCTACTTAACCACCACACCACTAACTGGCCCTGGAGGACATTTTTTCCTGTCTGGAAATTTAGCTGAGTATAATTGGTTAATGAATCTCGCACAAAACATGTGCAGGTGGAATTACAGGGGAAAGTAGTGAATGAATGGGAAGGAATGACACAATATATAGTGCCATTAATTTTTTTTATAAATATAGTAGCTGTCTTAGTTCAGACTGCCATAACTAAACACCATAAACTGAGTGAATTAAATAGTAGAAATTTAGAAAGACTAGAACATCCAGGACTAAGGTGCCAGCTGATGTGGATCCTGGTGAGGACTCTCTTTCTGGTTTATAGATGGGCACCTTGCTATGTCCTCACAAGAAGAGAGAGAATGAGTTCTCTGATGTCTCTTCTTGTAAAGGCACTAATCCCATCATGAGGGCCCAGCTCTCAGACTCATCTAACCTCAATTACCTCCTGAAATCCCCATTTATAAATACCATTACCTTGGGCAGTGGTATTTCAACTTAGGAATTTTGACGGGATATGAATATTCAGTTCATAACAGCTATGATAATATGATATAGCATTCTACTTCTGAGTAAGATGGAATAAGCACACCCCACCTTGTCTTTTACTTAATGTTGCTATAAAACCTAGACAGATTGGTGGGATCAGCAGATGGCATAATGGTTACATCTCTGGACTCCCACGTGGTCCACTGTGGTTTGAGTCCTGGACTTGGCAGCTTAAAACTCGCACCAGGTAGGTATGCACACATGCCCAAGATCCCAAGAGGAGAATGGAGGAAAAGGGCTTATGGTGTGGCCATCACTGCTGAGGGGTGATTTCTCACCTCCTGTTCTCTTTCTCTGTCTCTCTGTCAAGTGCACGTGCCCTATAGCAAAAATACTACTTAATCAGCAATGAGTTTTCTGGTGGTTCCCTACTAGAACTCCCTAGCCTAAGACATGGGCAGTATGAAACTCAGAATGCACACCAGGATAGACAGAGTTGCAGGAGAAACCATTTAGTTTTGGCTCAAGGAGAAGGAAAAGCATCTCCTAACACTGGGAGGAGAGGGATTCTGCCATTTTTCTTTCTCTTGTTTTCCATTCTTCAGTGTCCTAGGCCCCAGGAAGTCTTGCTAATTAGACAGTGGCAGGGACTGCAATGGCAGTAGGGACCAACCAGCTCCAACATCTCTGTGACAGCATAAACACCTTCTACAAAGAAGCTGGACTTTCAGGAGGGTGGGCCATACACCAGTTGCTTTTTCTTCTTTGTCCTTCTCTTGCTTAGCTCTGTACATTGTGCAGTCCAAGAAAGTACATGATAGAGCAAGAAAGCAAAAGCACTAGTTTTCTGGCTGTGAGACTCAAAGAAGAGTCCTAGGAACCAAAGAGTACCAGTGGTTATGGAGACAGGGGGACAGAGGAAAGTAACTGATAAAGTTAATTATAAACTCCTAGGCATACCCTCAAGCTTCAAAAGGATGGATCTGATCATAAATAGCATACCGAAGACACCGAGACTGAACTGAAGGATACACCACAATATAGGACCCAGCCAGAGTTCCCGGAGAAATCCTTTAGTTTTGGGGTGCGGTCACACTATAATCCCTCCTTTTCCATCTCTCCATTCTGTTGCATTTTTTTCCCATTATCGGGATTTTGAGCATGCCCAAAATGTTTTTCAAACTATGTAATACATAATATATTCAAAACCTGGACTGACCACATAGTGATGGCACACACAGATAGATTCAAATAGCAGAGCAAATTCTTTGAAAACACACTTGACATTGAACACATATACAGCCCATAGAAGGTTAGAACTTGTCTGTTACCTGCTGAAATAAAATTATTAACATTCTCTATAGGATTATAACAAAACCCAGAGTTTTATGACATAATATTTTAATTATTTGGGATAAAATTAAAAATTATTCAACCTACAAAGAACCAGGAAAATCTCAACTTGCATGGGCAAAAACAATTAATAAAGGCCAATGCCAAGATTACATAGATGATGCTGGAATTATCTGGTCAAGACTTTAAAACAGGTATTATAAAATTGTGAAAGGAATACAAAGAAATAAAAGACATAAAGGGCTAAACTGAAATTCTGAACCAAAACAGTAACAGAAATAAAGATGGGTGGGTTCCATCACAGAATGCAGTCGACAGAGGAGCCAGTGAATTTGAAGATAAGGCAACAGAATTATCCAATATGACAGACAGAAAAAGTATTGGGAAAAAAATGAACAGCACCTCAGGGACTATGGGGACGATACCAAAATAGTTAACATTCATGTCATTTAAGGTCTGGAAGAAGAGGGGGAAAATATAATTAAGTAAAAAGTTTAAAAATAACTAAAAATTTCTAAAATTTGGTGAAAAAAAATGAAAGATTCAAGAAGCTCAGAAAATTAAAAAAAAAGATAAACTCAAAGAAATCTATGTCTAGGGACCAGCAATTGGTATAATGGCTATGTCACTAAACTCCTATGTAGTTGATCATGGTTCGAGTCCTGGACCTGGTGGCTTAAACTCACACCAGGCGCGTGTGCGTGTGTGCCCAAGATCCCGAGAGGAGAATGGAGAAGAAGGGATTGTGGCGTAGCCATCCCCCTTGGGGGGTGATTTCTTGTTTTCTGTCTCTCTGTCTCCCTCTGTCTCTCCGGCGAGTACACGCTCCCAGCAAAAACCTCTCAAAAAAAATCCATGTCTAAATACATCACAAACCGGCTGAGAATTGAGGCAAAGAGGCAAAGCAGGCAGAAAAAAAAAACCTTACATAATTATAGGGGAAACAATATATTTATAGGGGAAAAACAATTCAAATAGCTATAGATTTCAGAAACTATCGAGGATAGAATGAAGTGGAATAACGTAAAGTGCTGCCAACCGAGAATTCTATATTCAGCAAAAATATCCCTCATGAATGAAGTTAAAATACACTGTACACATTCTCAGGGAAGGAAAATAGAATTTATTGCTAGCAGATGTGCTCTAAAAAACTACTAAAGTAAGTTCTCCTGACAGAGGGAAATTATGCCATAAGAAAATATGGAACACTGGGGCCAGCAAGTGGCACAATGGTTAAGGTGCTGGACTCTCACATGGCTGACCACGGTTCAAGTCCTGTACCTGGAGGCTTGCTTTCTCACTCTTCTTTTCTCTTTGTCTGTCTTTCTCTGGTCAACAATAATAACAAATAAAATAAAATAAAAAATTATTTAAAAAAGAAAAAGAACATATGGAACATCAAGATAGTCCCTATTTTTTAGATTGAATTTTATTTATCATTATTATTATTATTTAATTTGCTACAGGGTATTTGTGCCCATCAGAGAGAGACAGTGAGAAAGCAAGAAAGCAAACTGCCAGGCCTGGGACACAAACCATGGTTGGCCATGTGGGAGTCCAGCACCCTGACCACCATACCACCTACTGGTCCCCCCAACTATTATTTTTAAAGAATTATTTATTTTTATTTTGTTTATTCATTGATTTACTTTAATTTGACCAGAGAGAGTTAGAGAGAGAGAGAGAGAGAATATGAGAAAGGAAGCCACCAGATCCAGGACTCAAACTGCAGTCACCCATGTGAGAGTGTCCAGCGCCTTAACCACCAAGCCACCTGCTGGTCCCCCCAACCATTTCTGTGACACTGAAGCAGATGTGTTCTCAAAGAAAAAGATGGCATGTGTCTTGTCTTTTTTATTTTTTTTGTTTCTAAATTATCATTTCTGAAATATATATATATATATATATCATAGCTATAACAATGATGGAATACAGGATGGTTTTTCAAAATATGTGTGGATTGTGTGATAATAAAATCAGGGCATGGGACCAGCAGTTGCCATAATGGCTATGTCACTGGACTCCCTTGTAGTTGACCATGGTTCAAGTCCTAGACCCAGTGGCTTAAACTCATGACGGGCACGTGTGCGTGCGTGCCCAAGATCCCGAGAGGAGAATGGAGAAGAAGGGATTGTGGCATGGTCATCCTCCCTGGGGGGTGATTTCTCGTTTTCTGTCTCTGTCTCTCTCTGTCTTTCTGGTGAGCACACATGCCCTATAAAAAAATAATAATAATAAAATCAGGGCAATAAACATATCTGCCATCTGGCACATTTATCATTACTTTCTGTTGTCCACATTCAAGATCCACTCTTATATTTTGAAGCATGCATTGGATTATTGTCTTACCTTTCTTTTCTTTTTAAGAATTACTTAATTTTATCCACCATTATTATTATTATTTTAATTTGACCAGCGAGAGACAGAGAGGTAAAGCGAGAAAGAGAGAGAGAGAGAAAGTGAGAAAGCAAGCCTCAGGTTCAGGTCACAAACCATGGTCAGCCATGTGGGAGGACAGCATCTCAACTACCTTGTCACCTGCCTGCCCCTGTCTTACCTTTCTTGATGATGGTTTGTTACTTCTATTAGAGACAGGCATTATAAGCCCACATACCACTCGTATGTTCATAGGCAAGGGAATTAACAATAAATTGGATTATGGAGAACAGCTATGCAGATTCTTTCTTTTTTTTTTTTTTGAGAGGTTTTTGCTACAGGGCGCGTGTGCTCACCAGACAGACAGAGAGAGACAGAGAGATAGAAAGTGAGAAATCAGCCCCCGGGCGGATGGCCAGGTCTCAATCCCTTCTCCTCCATTCTCCTCTCGGGATCGTGGGCACGCACGCACACGCGCCTGGCGTGAGTTTTAAGCCACCAGGTCTGAGACACGAACCGCAGTCGACTACGTGGGAGTCCAGCGACATAGCCATTATGCTAACTGCTGGTCCCAGAGTCTCTTTTTTTAAATAACGTTTTTGCTATAAGCAATATATGCTCACCAGAGAGAGAAAGACAGAGACAGAGAGAAGGAACACAAGAAGTCACCTGCCCTTACCCCCAGAGACAATGGCCATGCCACAATCCCTTGTTGTCCTTTCTCCTCTCAGGATTTTGGGCATGCATGTACACCCACCCAGAGTGAGTTTCAAGCCACCAGGTCCAGGACTTGAACTGCGCAGTATGACTTGTTGGTAGGAGTCCAGTGCATTTACCACCATGCCACCTGCTGGCCCCAGTATACAATTTCTTACTGTTGAATTTATTTTCTAGAATGACACTGGAAAAAAAAAAAAAAAAAAAAAAAAAGGTAAAATGTTTGTTCTCTTGATAAAAGTAGTAAATCAGCACACATGTAGAGAGGATTCTATGTCCTTACCTCCTGGCTCTTCCTCTTTAGCAAACTTTCCATTAAAACACGATTTGTGGGCGGCCAGATGATGGCACAGCACTGAAAAGCAATGTTTTGTGAAGCTGACCTACCCGGGAAGGTCCTGGGTTCATGTCCAGAGAACTCCCTAAGTATGCCAGCACGCACGTGCCCGTGATTTAGGGTCAGTTGAAGCTGGGGGTGGATTGTGTCACCAAGACTGTTCGGGGTGCTCCTTCTCTCTCTGTCAGGGAAGAAATAAATAATAAACCTTTAAAAAACATGATTCACGGGGCCGGTAGGTGGTGTGGTGTTTGAGGCGCTGGACTCCTACATGGCCAACCACAGTTCAAGTCCTGGACCTGGCAGCTTACTTTCTCTCTCTCTGTCTGTTGTTCTCTGGGCAAATTGAAGAATAATACTTATAAATAAAATAAAACAATTATTTTAAAAAAACCATGATTCATGAGTATTTATGTAAATCTTTTCAAAATTTATTATAGTAATCTCTTAAGCTTCATTGGCAAGTTCAAGGAAATAGAGAATTCACAAAAGAATTAAATGATCAACTTAGCAATAAAGCAGAGAATACTCTTTTTCCTCTGTTGTTCATGAGCTCATATTCTGAAAGCCATGGCCTGCTGTGAAAGACAGGGCTTATTTTATATTAAACGCACATTTAAAAAATTATTTTATTTAATTTTATTGATTCATTCATTTATTTTAATTTGACCAGAGAGAGCCAGAGAGAGAGATAAAGTGAGAAAGCAAGCCACCAGGCCCAGGACTTAAAACCATGGTCTGCCACGTGGGAGTGTCCAGTGCTTTAACCAACATGCCACATTTAAATGCACATTTTTAAAACTTTTTTTTTTATTTATCCCTTACTCTATTGGTATACAAGGTGTCTTGTATTTACTTTCTTACTGGTTATCATTTTTGTAAGTTTTGTCAACATACTCAATAGCCAGCTGGTTCTTCCACAAAAAAGGGCATGATTTTTTTGCTCTACCAGCTCTCCTGTTATTGCCACTCACATAGAGGGTAGAAAGTGGAGTGCGAAGAATAGCAGATCTACTCTCTCTTCACCATCCCATACAACTAAGCACAGGCTGGGGCAAATGTGGGGATGAACTGAACTATAGTTAAGTTGTTTGATTTAAAGGAACTAAACTCAACCATACATACATAGAGATCATCAATTTTAGAATTTAGGCATACAAATATAATACCACATTATGACAAAATCTTGGTTGGCAAAACAGTAGTTGATAAGGCATTACTGTACCAGTCTTATTGGAAATCTTTATAACTTCTGAATATTTAAAAAAATACTCCCAAACCTAGAGTGCAAATTTACCATTTGTTTGATGAGTTCCAAAGGGGAAGCAAATCCAACAAAAGCTCTCTCACACTCATATCAAAGGGAATTACAGAATCATGGAATTACAAAGTCGATTAAACTATCTCATTTTCAGAGGCAGAAACCAGAAAGGTTATCTTTGATATAAGTCACAGTGCTGGACCCTATAGTTTAATACTGTCATAATATAGCATTTCTCAAATACTGTGTATATATGGGATAAAACAGTATTTTAATATTAAATAAGTAGATAAATTAAATAAAATTTATCATACTATATTATCTAAATAGTATTGTAATAGTATGATAGAATATATACAGAATATTATTTTCATACTGGGTTGTTGGAAAAGTCATGACGTATTTTTGCATAGAAAATCAGAAAAATATGACTTTTCCAACAACCTAATATTTACTTAAATAGTATTATAATAGTATATTTGAATGTATAGGTTTTCATTTTATATTATATAAATATTGTGTAATATATATGACATATTATATACTGTATAAAACACATTGTATATATGATGGAATATTATTCTATTATATTAATAATAGTAAATAATATAGTGTGTTAAGTCCTGAATGAAATAGTAAATAATCTGCATCTTGCATGCTTTGAACTATTTTGGCATATATTTATTTTATATATTTTGAAAAATTTTGCCAGTGCATATGAGTGATCACCAGAGACAGAGACACAGAAAGAGAAGGAGAAAGCACCCCCTATGGAGAATGGTTGTACTGTAATCCCTTCTCCATTTCTCCATCTCATGGGGATTTGGAGTGCACACATACTCCCCTCGTAGTTCCTGAGCTGCTGAGTCTGGGCCTCAAACCACATGGTTAGCCATGTGGATCCAACTGCGGTAACCAGCAGGCCACAGAAGCAGTTCGAGGCAGTATTTTTTCACCTACTTGACACTTTATGCTTGGCAATACTTTTCTGTATTGGGTATAAAGACAGAAATTGGGGATAATAGTTAAAATCAAGTTCTATAGGCCCAGCCCCAGTATCATATGCCAAGTGCCATGTGTGTATGAGTTCAAGTGCTGGAGATCCTTATGACTCACCAAGCTGAAGAAATATATTATTCATGAAAACAAAACAAAATAAAACAAGACACAATCATTGTATTTCATGGCGGTAGACACCATTCACCTTAACTGCTTCTTTCCAAGCGCCCCAAGGAAGAGATGGAGGGTGGAGCGCTATTGAATACTAGCCTGTGAGGACAACATGATGACAAACTGTAGAAAGCCATTTATCTAGCCTAAGGAGGATTACATGATGGATAGATCGGAATGGGGGAAGGTGGGACACAGTACAAGACCGAACTCTAAAGCTGCTTTTAGACAGCTAAGAATCATTAGCATCTTTCTGCTTTTTACAAACACCTTTGGGGAAGAAAACACTGTTGAACAGCCAGCCTCTTTGTCTCCTTTTCCATTACTATACTCTTTTCTGATCCCTCATAACCTGAGAACTCGGAAGATGTAAAGAAATGGGTGTGGGCCTGCCTCTGGCACTGGGTCTTGGGCATTCACAGCTCTCACAATGGTGCTGGTATTGGAACAAAAGCAACAGGCCAGACAGTAGAAAGGTTTGTGAAATATGACCAGGTACACTATTTTGAAGTTGAATAGGGCTTTCAATCCTGCCAATTTTGTATACTTAATTTGTTTCCTGAACTTCTGCAACTCCAGTTACAAGCTTTTTTCCTTTTCTTACCCTTTCTTTCTTCTTTTTTTTTTGTGGTTCCAGAAACAATAAAAATAAAAGGGATGGAAGGCGAGATTTTAGCCTTGGTTTGCTAGTGCTCTACTGCTGGGCCCCTTGAAGTGAAAGGAGGAGGCTTCCTGGACATTCCATTCTTTTTTTCTTTTCTTAATTGTGCAGAGGGTGTGTGCTCTTGCCAGAGAGAGACAGACAAACAGGACAAAAGAGGAAGGAGAAAGTATCCCTACTGGGGAAAGGTTAAGGTACAATCTCTTTTCTTCCACCTCTATCCTGCTGGGATCTTGGGCACTCACATACAGGTGCCTGGCACACTTTACAGGCCGCTGGGGCCAGGATTTAAACCACGCAGATGACCACATGGGATCTGGCTCCCTTAACCACTACGCTATAGGGCCAACCTTGATCTTTCATTCTTAATTATCTAAAATCAGGGGGTCAACAGGGAGAATGGTGGTTAAGGCACTGGACTTCCACATAGCCAATCACAGTTCCAGTTCCAGACCTGGCAGCTTGCTTTCTCACTTTCTCAGTCTCTCCCACCAGTCAAATTAAAAAATAATAGTAATGAGTAAAATTTATAAAATAATTCTAAAAATGATTTAAAAAATACCTAAAATCAGACAATTTTGCTCTGCCTTTGCCTTTGGAAGAAATGCATTCAATTTCTGTATTGGATATATCATTTCTTTTTGCTTAGTAAAGCTCCCTCGATATTGGGAATGTTCTGAGTTGCATGTAATAAATATTTTTTTAAAATATCTTGTGTTCAAATAAATTTTATATGAAGAATAACAGCTCTGATGTTATGCTAGTTTCTGAGGGTAATAAAAATAATTTTTCAGAAAAAAGATAAGATAAGCAAATTATTGACTTCTAAATCTCAAGACTTTTTCAGCATCTCACTTTCATCTACTGAAGTCATTTCTTTTTTCTTGTGTAAAACCCACATAGTAACCTAAGCAAGCAAGTTTTCTTCAAGCAAATAATGAATAGAGATAAAATATGGAACAAACCCCTAGCTTAAAAAAAAAACAAAAAAAACAGCACTGTGAAGAATTGTATTTTAGATATTTTTAGTCTTTTGAATTCCACAAGAACAATGACTGTAAGGTCAATAAATGTCTGTTATTAAATGGAAATAATAGCCATCCTTTATGATAGTCTTAAGTGAACTGAGAAATATCCACAGTTATTTTAATGATCTTCAGGTCATAGGATAGAATCTTACAGGTTTTACAGTAGCAGGTTCACATAGTACTGATCAGTAAGATGCTATCAGAGGGATATATTAAGGTTGGGAACCAAGCTGTAAGGGACAGAGGGGGATAGCCTCTCCACAAGTCAGAGAAGACAAACACTTCAGACAAGAAACTATGGATGGGACCAGCAGGTGGCATGGCGATTAAGGTGCTGGACACTCCCACATGGCCAACAGCGGTTTGAGTCCTGGACCTGATAGCTTGCTTTCTCACTTTCCCTCTCTCTCTCTCTCTCTCTGTGTGTGTGTGTGTGTGTGTGTGTGTGTGCTTGTGTGTGTGTGTCTGGTCAAATTAAAATAAAAGAATGAATAGGGAACCAGCAGTTAGCGTAATGGCTATGTCACTGGACTCCCACATAGTCAACTGCGGTTTGTGTCCCGGACCCAGTGGCTTAAAACTCACGCCGGGCGTGTGTGCGTGCGTGCCCAAGATCCCGAGAGGAGAATGGAGGAGCAGGGATTGCGGCGTGATCATCCTCCTGGGGGGTGATTTCTCGCTTTCTGTCTCTCTGTCTCTCTCTGTCTGGCAAGCGCACGTGCCCTATAGCGAAAACCTCTCCAAATAAATAAATAAATAAATAAAAATAAAAGAATGAATACATAAATTTAAAAAAATAATTATTAAAAAAAAAAGGTATGGATGAAACCTTAAGAGGTCAAATCCTCATGCAAACCTAAAGCAGTTACAAAAGAATCATTGTCTCTACTGACTTCTGAGGATAAGAGAGTACCACTTCATAGTATAACAAAAATATCATCTGGGGTATTAGAGTGGCATGTTAATAGAGCACTTGCTAAGTGCTAGACATTGAGGCCAATGCTTTCTTTATATGCATTGTCTTGCTTAATTCTCAGTGTAAATCCATGGCATGTGTACCATTACTGTCCCCACATTAAATGTGAGGAAACTGAGACTTATGAGTCCAAGTCACTTGACTACAGTTATAAAATTAAAACAGAGCTGATCTCAAATTGAAACACAGATCTGTAAAGTCCACATTCTTAAACCCTAAGAGACCAAGACTTGCCCTGAATGGACTTGTTTCTGATGCACATGTCAGGAGCAGATCTCTCATAACAGGGCAATAATTAATATAATTGTGCTCCATAATATGGTTGGTGCTACACATCCTATCTTTGAACCATTTGTCTTTCTTCTTTGTCTCTTCCCATAATCATATTAAACCTATAGGAATAGGACCTGAAAAGCCCTATTAGATACATAAAATTTGGGGGGAGGAAATCAATTAATTAAAATACTTGCAACTCACCTCCTATGTCATAGGCATCTTCTTTTTCAAGAAATTTACATCTTGGGACCAGCAGATTGCATAATGGTTACATCACTGGACTCCCACATTGTCGACTGCAGTTCAAGTCCTGGACTCAGAGGCTTGAAACTCTACACCAGTACGTGTGTGTGCGTCCAGAGTCTCAAGAGGAGAATGGAGAAGAAGGGACTGCAGTGTGGCTATTCCCCATGGGGGGGTGATTTCCCATTTTCTGTCTCTCTGTCTCTCTGGTGAGTGCAAGTGCCCTATAGCAAAAATCTCTCTTAAAAAAAAAGAAAAATGAAATTCACATCTGATAGGAGTATACAGACCCCAACAATAATTCTAACAGTTGAGTGCTATGCCAGTGCTAAGCACAATATATTATGAGAACTATTATAATATACCATGCTTATGGACACAGGGTTTGGTGCATTATGCTCAGAAAATGAAAAATCTCAAATTCTTGTCCATTTTAGTTTCACATATGCTTCAAGGTTACTGGCTAATAAAGAAACAGGGGTGGGGGGAATTTTATACAATCATTGTTCTTAAAATGCTAAGCACCGATTCATATTATTTTCCAAATATTTTCAAGGACATTTTCCTAGAATCAGGTAAATGAGAGCAAGCAAGTGACCTACTTAGAGCCAAAACTGCTCCAGGTTATAAAGGATGGGAAGCCAAGTGCATCCTGGAAACTACAGCATCTGGTCTTGTTTTATGCATCATTTATCAATCTGTTGTTACAGGACTTGAGAACTAACATTTCAACTACTGTTTTTTCTATTTTGGCTAATAAATTTGTATCTGGTTTTCTTACCCAATCCTTCCTACCCCCTCGTCCATTAAAAAAAAAAAAAAAGAAAAAATGGAGGGGTAGGCATTGATGAAAGTCCCAAATTAATCTCAAAGGTCGCTCCTCCATCTATACTTAAAACGGTTGCTCGTGAGACAAGGGTAGATATTTTCTGAAGCAATTATCTACTTTTGATCAATCCTGATCTTCCACAGATAGTACTAGAACTGTATATTTTCAATACTGTACTGAAACTAAACCACAAAATACTACAGATTTTAACTAAATATTTAAGTTCTAGGAAATATTATTTTGGTAGCAAAAGTTATTAAAAATAACACAGATTGGCAGTACTGCTTGAGAAAAGGGGTGATGCAGAAATGTAACATTGCTGGTGGATTAGTGTTATCCTCATAACATGAGAAAACTGCATTTAACTCATTATGTTTATGACCGTTACATGTAAAATTTAAAACATAAAAATTTGGAAAGTAAATTAGTAGTTCAAACACTATGTCTGAACTTTCTTGTTGTCGTTAGCTCTCTGTGCCTTTCATAGAATGGAACTATCAATTCATCACTCCAATTTTTTCAATCTGTTAAAATTTTAATTTCCCATTATTTTTGCTTTAATTCCATCTTATTTTTTTGACTTGAGCTTTGAGCATTTAATCTTGGTTTTTCTCAGTGTTCTCATGACTTCAGGTACAGCTTTATATTAACTGTACTGTTCTTTTCCTCACCACTCTATTTAATTTACTTTGTCAAAATAATAATTAAGACTATTCTTTCTCACTGAAATATTTTAAAAAGAACCAAGGTTACCAAGTGACTATTACATTTACATAATTGCTGCTATATAAAAATTTAACCTATTTGTTGAAGTTCTGTTCTAAATCACTCTCAAGTGAATTATTTCTTTTCTAAGAATTATTTATTTAATTTTATTTATTATTACTATTATCTTTTAATTTGACCAGATAGAGATGGGGGGAGGAGAAGTAAGAAAGCCAGCTACCAGGGTGGGGACTCAAACTGCCGTCGGCCATGTGGGAGTCCAGCACCTTAACCACCATGCTACCTGCTGACCCCAATTAAGTTATTTCTAATGAGCAATGAATAGGGTCAGGTTTACCTTGCTTGCTTATCTAAAGATTTCAGATTTTTCTTCCAAAGGGATTTTATTCTGAATTTTATCATGAAGCACCTTTGCTTTAATTTCTTGATGTACCTCAAATCACTGAATGCTTCAGATAGGTCTTTTGGGCTGGGATGGTAGAGATTTTTGAGGGGAAAAAAATACATCTAAAAACTTTACTCACTGAGGGTAGAGTTTCTCAAAATGTGGTACAAAACTATCTATTGCCTCATCTCAGAGGTTGGTTTGTTTATAGACTGACTGGCTAGGAAAACAGAAATTTATTTCTTACAGTTTTGGAAGCTGGGGAGTCCAAGATCAGGTTGCCAACAGATTCTGTTTCTGATGAGGGCATTCTTCCTACTTTGCAGACAGACAAATTCTTGTATCTTCATGAACAGATGCTTATTAAAAATGCAGATGCCTGGGGGCAAGTAGATGATGTAGCAGTTATGTCACTGGACTCCCACATGTATGCTCGCTGTTCAAGTCCCAGAACTGGCAGCTTGAAACTCACGCTGGGCGTGCGTGCATGTGTGCCCATGTGCCCAAGATCCTGGGAGGAGAATGGAGAGAAAGGATTGCAGCATGGCCATCCCCCTTTGGGGGGTGATTTCTCACTTTCCCTCTTGCAGATTCTGTCTCCCTTTATAATGAGCACCTGTCCTCTAAGGCAAAAACCTCTAAAAAAATGCAGATGCCTGGACCAAAACCTAGAGCAGATGAATGGGAGCCTTCTAAGGATGGGAACCAAGAATCTGCATTTTGCCAAGTTGTCCAAGTGAATTACATATAGTGAAATTTGAGACCACCTAATCTAAAGAATTCCTTCCTTTCACCAGGGGTCCAGTACATTGACCTCAGCTGCGGAGCAGACTAACCATACTCCCATCCAATAACAAAAATAGAAAATTCAGTACCATGGGGAAGAACTGCTATATCTGTTTTAAGAGGTGCTGCACACACACACACACACACACACACACACAGACAAACACAAATAAAACCCAAAACTTTCTACAATAAAGTCATCTTTTTAGTATCTTGATATTAACAAAGAGGGAAGGCCCAGAAAGTATACCAAAAATTTGTAATAATTTCCTGATTAATATTATACATAATGAATTATTTATTAAGCTCCTACTGTGGGCCAAATATGGTATTTTGTGCTGCCAGTGATTACATAAAGCTTTCCTGGGATGAAAAGCATATGTTCACTCTGCTCTATTATGGAAGAACCTAGTTGATTTAGAGATTGATGGAAATGAACATGAATGATAGATACATGGGAAAATAGCAATTTGATTTTAGGGCCCAGGCACAGGAAGTCTCCTAAGGATTTACTAAATGAAAATACTAAGTCCAAAAGATATAGCCATAGGCACTTGGTTTATACCACACTACGGGAAAGAGAATGAACAGTAGCATTTATTCTGGAGCATGCAGACCTGTTATGGTCAGCCTTGATTTCTTCATCCAACAGTTTTTTTCTCTTGTACAATCAATCATACCCAGGTGTTAAGCAGACAAATTGAGACTAGATATAACCATATTGCTAACTCTGATTTTAGGATTCTTTTAGGATGTCCTTAGTAGGGTGACCATTTCCCTGTGATTTGCCTGAGGCTTTGTCTTAGCATTAAAAGTTCTACATGCAGAAACCCTCTTAATCTCAAACACACTAGACAGGTCACCCTGGTTCTCAGAGTAAGGGCACATGAAGTTCTCTTTCTTTTCTTTTTTAATAATTATTTTATTTAACTTTCTTCCTCTCTCTCTTTTTAAAAAATAATTATTTTATTTAACTTGCTCTCTCTCTCTCTTTCTTTCTTTAAATTTGACCAGAGAGGGATAGAGAGAGACAGAGTGAGAAAGTAAGCTGCCAGGTCCAGGATATGAACCACAGTTGGCCATGTGGGAGTCCAGCACCCTTAATCACCATGCCATCTCTTTTTTTCTTTTAAAAATGTTGCCAGAAGGTATGTGAGCTCACTGGAGAGAGACAGAGGGAAACTGAGAGAGCACCCCCATAGAGAATGGTCATACTGCAGCTCCTTCTCCTCCAACTCCCTTCTTTCAGGATTTTGGGCATGCACAAGCACCCAGAGTATTTCTTAAGTTGCCAGGTCTGGACCATGCTGTGTAGCTGGCCATGTGGGATCCAGTCACCTTAACCACCACACTACCAGCTAGCCCCGATATTCTTAATAAAAACCAGTTTGACTCAGTAGGGCCACAAAACCTAAAGGTCTTTTCTATAGTAACCCCACCCTTCTAGTTCTGTCAAATCATGTCCCCAAAAGCTTCCCAGGCAATGACTCAACTTGGAATCACCCCAGAGATCCAGTGAAGGGCCTATTTTGAGACTGCCATTATTGGCATGCACTGATAGCCTCCGTTTTTTATGAGCATTGTCCTTGCCTCAATTTTCCTATTCTTCTAAAAAGTCTAGCTCCCTCTCTAAAAATTCAGTCTAGCATACTGTCTACCAGTCTAATCTACCCAAACATAGTTTCTCATCATTTTTTGGTGTGTGTGTAGAGAGGTTTTTGCTATTGGGCACATGCACTCACCAGAGACAGAGAGACAGAAAGTGAGAAATCACCCTCAGGGGGGGATGGCCACACTGCAATCCCTTCTCCTCTGTTCTCTTAGGATTTTGGGCAAGCACGCACATGTGCCTGTTGTGAGTTTTAGGCCACTGGGTCTGGGACTCGAACCGTGGTCAGCTTCATGGGAATCTAGAGATGTAACCATTATGTTATCTGCTGATCCCCTCGTTAATTTTTTTAAAAGAATTATTTATTTATTCATTCACATATTTTAATTTGACCAGAGAGAGACAGAGAGAGAGAGGGAAAGCGAGAAAGCAAGCCACCAGGTCTGAGACTCGAACTGTGGTTGGTCATGTGGGAGTGTCCAGTGCCTTAACCACCATGCCACCTGCTGTTCCCTGCCTCATTAATTTTTTTAAATTTATGTTATGGGGTCCAGCAGGTGACATGGTGGCTAAGGGCACTGTACTACCACATGGCCAACCACGGTTTTAGTCCCAGATCTGGTGGCTTGCTTTCTCACTTTCCATCTCTTTCTTTTTAATGCCAGAGGATGCATATGCACAAGTAAGGATGGGGGAGGGGGGGCTTCTCAACAGGGCTTGGTCATGCTGCAACCCTCTGTTCTCTATTTTCGTATTCCATCAAGATTGTGGGCATGTGTGTACCCATCATGAAGCTGACAAGGTGGAATTCAAACTGTGGGCAGCCATGTGGAATCTGGTTCCCTCTACACCATGCTTTACTACTGCATTATGAGGCCAGCCCCTTGTATAAATGAATATATGATATATATATATATATATATATATATATGCATATATGTGTGTGATAGTGTGTGTGGCATGCATGCTCGAGAAAGAGAAGCATCTCCCAACAGGATCTGGTCATGCTGTGATTTCCAGTCCCCCAAATCTCCAGCTCACCAGGATACCCGGTACTCCTGCTTGGCATGTTTGAGGTTGACAAAATCAGGGATTCAAACTGCAGTGGGCCATGTGGCTTCTAACACTGTAGTCTCCCAAGCTACCACTGTGCCACAGAGACTGGGCCTTATAGTTTTTAAATATGCACACACCCTAACCTTATCCTTTAAAGTGTTTTGATTTTGTCATTTCATGGGGTTACCTCTTCCAAATAAATTTTTAGCTCTTATTAAATTACTATCTCAGAGAAAATTTAAAGTACAGGGTTTGAATTAGATTTATGTTGCTAGGCAGTTTTCCTGTTTGTTTTACTTTTGTCTTTTGCAATTTATTAGGTGTATAAACTTAGAAAGTTTAAAGTTTAACATTGAAACTAAGCTTGCAGTTTTAAAATTTGCTAATTTATAAAAACAGAAAAAAAATGGCTATTTTAGAGGAATTTAGATTATGAATGTAAAGCACATAGCAGTATGTTGCCTGACCCCTAACAGACATAAAATTGTAGGGGTTATCCTCACTACAAGTTTGTAACAATGGTAGCATTTGCTAATTCAACAATCAGGTTGCATATTTTTTTTCCGCCATCAAAGAGAATTCCTGAGCAGAGATGGACAAACTCCTTTCCAAGGAAGACAGGGAGGAGAACTGTCATATTATTTCAGTCTCACAGCCTCTATCTGAAGGAAGTGATTCTTCTTTCATTTGGGGACAGTGTCTAATGTCATCTCACCCCCTGACGGTCTGTGTATTCAGGAGGCTCTGGCTTTCAGATTTGTTCCCTTGGGACCTCTGGTGTCACAACGCTCACTCTAAAAAAGGGGAAGGGGTCAAAAAGAAAAAGGGAAGTCACCAAAATGCAAAACCGATTACCAGGTGCCTATTCGTCCCACCTACCAGGTCTGCTTGCGTGGGCTGCTACGTAGTTTCGCGAAAGGATTTTCAGGCACCACCCCCAGGTGCTTGTCAGTGCAGGGATGGGAAAGGAGGGTGAGCTCATCCTAGAAATGAAGGCAGATGGTGATGGGCGGGGGAACAGAGGTGGCCATGCGCGTCGGCGCTCTGGCTCAAATACAGACAGTAATGGCGTGAGGGTTTGCACGCGGTCTTTGCGACAGTCAGGATCGAGCTGCAGTTAGGGATGAATTTCTTCGCGGGTATTGCAGAGTACCTGTTTGTATTCTCAACAAGGCTCCTGGTTTTGCCAAGGTTGCTTCGGAGAGCGCCAGCAGCGCAGGGGACCCTAGGAGATAAGCGCTTTCCCCAGCTCGCGCTGAGCGTCTGCAGCTGCACTCAGCCTGGCTGAGCGCGGCCTGCAGACACACCGGCTCTGCGGAGAGCCTCGGCCCCGCGCGTCGCAGGGTACGCGTCAGGTGAGCTAACTCGCTCCCGCCCCCTCCCACGGTCATTTCTCAAAAATAGGAACGCGCCTCCTCCCGTGGGTGGCCGCGGGTCGCGCATGCTCGGCGCGAGAGGGCGGGCCTCCGCGCCCGCCGGAAGCACAATTCTGTGGATCGTCCCAAGGCATCCCCAACTGT
>NW_006207309.1:146972-172367 GCF_000334495.1 Tupaia belangeri chinensis
CCGGGGTGAGTAGCGTCTTCCCTCCGGGCGTCCTGGGGCGGGTGCAGGATCCCGCTGAGTCCGCTTAGGGACGGGCTCGGATCTGAGCAGGCCACGGGAAAGGTCGCCTGGCCTTCCTCCCACACCGCCTCAGTGCCGCCCCCCAGCGCCTCCAGCCCCTAGCACCGAGCGGATTAACCTCCAAGGGCGTCCCGGGCCTCGCCTTGGCTTCCGGCCCCACCTGCCGTCAGGTCTCCGCTACCGCTGCCCCTAAGAGTTGGGTCATTCCCGAAGGACTCGGTGTAGGCAGCCTGGTCGCTGTGGGGCTGCCGATCGTCCTGTGCGATCCCAGGAACTGGCTCTTAGGCCAAGACAGCCGGAATGAACCAGGTCTGATTGTCGCACTCGAGCTGTTACCCCCTTGTGCAAAAGCCGAAGTGGTTCTTTGGGATGGGCAAGCTTTCGCAGGCGATGGTGATGTTACTAATAATCTGTCCCCTATGGAAGGTGGGCAGGCATTCTTTGCCCTAAGCTGTATTATGTAGAGTCTTCATGTCAGCGAAACTAGGTAAGTTTGAGAAACCCTTGGTAAAACACTGCAGCGAATCAGGAGAGGAAAAACTGCAGTGTGGACGCTGTACTCCAGGCCAGTAACCTGTCCATGCATTGCTCATAGACGAGGTAGCACGATTTCAAAGTTTCCTCCCTGAAATACTTTCTTAAATCAGAACTGCCTGGTGTCAGTTTGCAAATATCAGTAAATCACAGTGTTCTGCGACGTCTCTTAGTTGTACATCGCGCTATCGGTGTCTACGCTCTTAGGTGTGCGTTCCTTTGGTTGAATCAGACTACACAGGATTGAACTGCGTTCCCTCCTGGGTGTACATACACCTCGCGCTGTGTATTTTGTTGTAATGGTATTGTTACTATAACAGCCTTACGTTACGGGTATAGTCAGCCCATGTGGAGGACGCTGAATGTACAATCACGTGCACACAATTAAAGTTTACCAAAGTTTCAGTTTCATTTCAGGATTTTGAAGTCATCAAAAAAAATAGACTGCTGTTTTAGAAGTGACCTTAGTAGACCTAAGTCTGTACTGTACTACAGTGAATAACGTCAGAATAGAAAAATATATAAATGGGTTTTGTGTTTTGACCTTTTGGCATAGGATAAAAAAATTTTTCTCGCACAGTTTTGGTATCTGCTGATAAGAGCCCTAATTTGTTCATGTAGTTCAATGAATATCCAGTAGATGGCAGTTATCACTAACAACTCAAACTTTAAACAAAGCATTTTACTGGAGTATCACCACTTTTCACATTCAATTAATAAAAGCTTTATCTTGCCTATTGGGTTATTTTCATTTAGTGTAATACCCCACATAATGATAGCACACATTCCAATTGCATTTTCACCCTTACTGTCTTGGAATAAAAACTAGAAAAGCCACTTTTTTCCTTCTGAGGAGTGAAATATTGTGTAATTCATTTATTTTTAACCTGCCCTAATGGGAGAAAACACATTTAGATTTATTACATGAGAAGCAATTTTAGTTAGGTGGCTTCTCCCAGCTTTTTAATTTTTTTAAAATAATCAATACAGTAATTAGTGTGTTTCTTTAGTAAAGTTCATTGTTTCATAGCCATTATTGTATCTAGACATCAGAAATGTCACAATGTATTTTTCTATGCAAAAAGTGCATCATGACTCTTTTTTTAAAGAATTATTTATTTAATTTTATTTATTCATTCATTTATTTTAATTTGACCAGTGGGAGACACACACACACACACACACACAGAGAGAAGGAAAGTGAGAAAGCAAGCCACCAGATCTAGGGTGTGAATCGTGGTCAGTCCAGTGCCCCAACCACCACGCCACCTGCTGGTCCCTGCATCGTGACAACCCAATATATCCAGTAACTAGTAGGCATTATTATATGGATGTCTGATAGTGCTAATTAAATAAATCACTTAATGTCTGTCCCTAGGTCACAGTGTCTTGATTTGAAATAAAAGTTTGTTTTTTTTTAATCTAGTTGTTTAAGTTAAATAGTGTTAATTATTGCAAAGTGAATGGCTCCTAGTAATGAATTATGGGCCTTGACTTGGAAATGCTTGAGAAATCTGGCAGTGACTCTGTTGGAATGGGAGGTTTTGCTTCACTTGCAGTTTATCTATCAAAGAGATAGTTGTTGAATAGCCTTTGTCTTGTGTGTGACATTTATAAAATAGGGATAAGATATAAAGCTTGTTTATAAGAAATTAAACTCTTTTTGAGCAGAATAGATACCTTAAGTTAAAAAAATATTAAAAAATAAGACCGTTCTTGTGATAGTATAATAGGGCCAAGTGAATAATATAGAGGATGAAGTGGTCTCAGAGACTTCATGGAGCGGATAAAGTTGTTTTGGGAAGTTTGGATAGAATTTAACTAATCCTAGATGACCGAGGGGAAATATCTCACAAGGTACCAAGCAAGAATACAGAAGGAAAATAGCATAGCATTTTATAGTTGCCATTGACTGTAGCTTTTGAGTTCCAATTGAGAAGGGGTGAGAGATAAAATACTTGAAAGAGACTCCTTGGAAATAAGATAATATTGAAGGCTTGGGAATCCTGTAAAGGGAAAACTTTAGGGTCTTTTGATTAGGGAGGATGAATATTCTTTATCTGAAATGCTTGGGACCAGAAGTGTTTAGAAGTGAGATTTGGGGATATACATAAATATCCTGGGAACAGGATCCAAATCTAAACACCAAGTTCATTATTTTTCATATATGTCTTTTTTTTTTTTAAGAATTATTTTATTTAACTTTAATTTGACCCTAGAGGGACAGAGAAAAAAGGGAAAGAAGGGAAAAGGGGAAAGGAGCGAGGGGGGGGAGTGAGAAAGAAGCTGCCAGGTCTGGGACTCTATCCATGGTAGGCCATGTGGGAGTCCAGTGCCCTTAACCATGATGCTACCTGCTGGCCCCCATATACGTCTTATGCACATAGCCTGAAAGTAATTTTACACAACATTGCAGTCTTTATTTTCTTTAAGTTTATTCCATGAGTGAGTGAGAGAGAGAGCACCCTCAGGGGGCTCAGTGCCACTATCCACTCACCCCCCAGCTTCAGCCAACCGGGATCACTGGTACACATGTGCCTAGCAGTCTCAGGTCTTGACATGAATTGGCAACCTTACCATGTGGGTATGCCTTACAGTGTCACGACTTACCTCTGTGTCACCATCTGGCCCTCTGTACTGCAGCCTGTTAACTGTGACCTGTCACATGAGGTCAGGAGTGGAATTTGTTTCCTGTGGTTGGTGTAACTGGAGCATATGTAAAAGTAGGTACATTGCCTTTCTTTTTCCTTTGTATCTTGGGTGTCTGCTGTGTTGTGTAGTTTTCTTAGTTCCCAATATTTAAAGGTTCTAATGCTTCAAATTTAATTGGGTTGTTGGCAGTAATAAGTTGGCTCAAATTTAAAGTCACTTACCTGTTGATGATAAAGTATATAGTATTCTCAACTGGACTGATCTGAGTTGGATACATTCTATAAACTAAATGATGTGTAGTGATTGGATGTATAAAATAATGATAAAAATAAGTTAAAAAATTGAATGTCACCTATTAATTGATAAAATGGTATGCTTAAATTTTAGCAGCTTCAAAACCTTTAATAGTAGGTCTAAGGAAAAAGCTCTCACTAAGTTAGCTCATACTTTGAATTTCACTTTCCAAAATTACCTGGTATATATTATACTTACAGAAAAGATTTTTCCCATCACACTAGTATTTTATTGTTGGTCTCCCTTTCCTATTTTTCTTAACTCCCTGAAATAGTTATTTAAAAGCTCTTTGAAAGAGTGAATGCCTTAAGATATGAACTGTATTTTTCAAACAGAATTATTAATTCTACTATGTAATCTTCAATTTCTAATCTGCATCAGTTTCCAAGATGAGCTTTAAATGCATTTGTTTACTTACCAATTAAAAATCCATTTATCTTTACATCAAAACACTTTTTTAAGGTAGGCGATACGTTCATTCTACTAGAAATTAGTTTATCTTAGTTTAACTACTTTGTCAGTCTCCCAGTTTTAAAGTGTAGTTATTACTTAGTGATATTTCTGTTTGTTTTTAAGGTTAACCATCAAGATGGTACACGCTGAAGCTTTTTCTCGCCCCTTGAGTCGGAATGAAGTTGTCGGTTTAATTTTCCGTTTGACAATATTTGGTGCAGTAACATACTTTACTATCAAATGGATGGTAGATGCAATTGATCCAACCAGAAAGCAAAAAGTAGAAGCTCAAAAACAGGTATGATTGAAATGTTTGGAGATCATTTTTCTTGTGGATAGCAAATATTTTTTCTCAAAACTAAGACTATAGTAGAATTACAAATTAACGATAAGTTCTATAAGATGTCTGTGAAAGTGTACACATGTTTAATTTCATATTAAATTTTGTTATTGTATTAGTTTATTAAATCATTTTAAAAAATAATTATTTATTTATTTAATTCCATTTGTTGTTATTTTTTTTTTTAGTTTGACCAGAGACCGGTGGGGGTGGAGGGGGTGGTGAGAAAGCAAGTTGCCAAGTCTGGGACTCGAACCGCTGTTGGTCATGTGGGAATCCAGCACCCCCAACCACTACATCACCTGCTGGTCCTATTAAATCATTTTTTTACTATGTAAGCAACTTAGCTGAAGAAAAAATATGACTAATAAAAATACAGTATTTTGTGAATATCCTCATTTTAATTTTTTGTCAGCTTGTAAATGAAGGAATCTAGATAAAATTTTTCAGCAGACTAAACAAATATTTATGCTCAGTAATGATAGTAACTTTTGCTTTGTATGACATTTGATATATGGAAAATAGGGATAAGCTGTCAGACTTATAACAATAAAATCTAATTAAAGAATTGCTTTTTAAAAAAAATTTGCCAGGGACCAGCAGTTAGTGTAATGACTATGTTGCTGGACGCCCATGTAGTTGACTGCGGTTTGGACCTGGTAGCTTAAACTCACGCTGGGCGCGTGTGCATGCGTGCCCAAGATCCCGAGAGGAGAATGGAGGAGAAGAGATTGTGGCGTGGCCATCCCCCCTGGGGAATGATTTCTCACTTTCTGTCTCTCTGTCTCTCTCTGTCTTTCTAGCAGGCGCTTATGCCCTATAGCAAAAACCTCTAAAAAAAAAAATTGCCATAGGGCATGTGCCAGAGAGAGAGAGACAGAGAAAGCACCCACTTGGGGTATGATCATGCTGTAATTCCTTCCCTATTTCTCCATCCTGTTGCAGTTTCAGGCAGACGTGCACATGAGCCCAGTTTGTTTTTCAAGTCTCCCAGACCCTGACTCAGACTGTGCAGGGCCATGTGGGATCTGACTCCCTTAACCACCAATCCATGGGGCTAGCCCAAGAATGACTATTGATTTATTTATTTATTTTTCAGCTATAGGGCATGTATGCCTCTAGTGCTTGCAGGAGAGAGAGAGAGAAAGAGAGCAAGAGGGCAAGTGAGAAGTCAGCCCCCTGGGGGGTGATGGTGATACCAGGATCCCTGCTCCATTTTCTTCTCAGGATTTTTGGGTATGCACACACATGCACCCTTTGTGCTTTTTGAGCTGCTGAGTCCACTACTTGAACCATGATCGGCCATGTGGCCCCAAGGGCAACACAGTTTCAAGATGAAAAGTGACATAGTTGTATTCAAATCAGGAATAGTAACCTGGAAGTAGTTTTGTGTTGGATTAAATGGGATATTTACAAATACTTTCTACTCCAAAGCCAAGAAAACTTACGGTCTTATGAGAAGTGAGACATTTCATTGATAATGAGAGAGGAAATGGTTTTTTAGCAGAGTGTTTCCTGGTACAGGGATTTTCCGGGCACATGCTGCTACTTGGATCATGTTTAGATGTCATATGTATGTCTGTGATGAAAGGTGAGTTCCATTGAATAGATACGTGTACTCTTATTTAAGAGCTTTAAAGTACAGAGTGTATAACTTATGCCTGATCTGTTCTGGGCATTTATAAATTCAGTATGTTGTTTAGCATATTAATTAGACTGTATAACTAAGGTCCCAGTCATATACTGGGACCTTAGTTCTTTAACTTAATGTCTTCCTATATTTTTTGTCTTGACTAACATAGTCTTCATAAGTTTATTTCTGTTATTTTCAGGGAAATAGCTGAAATATTTTATAAACCGTGATATACTGAAACCTTAAACTGAACTGGATTTTAAGAGCTGCCATAGAATACCAGTTCAGAGGAGCTAATGTTTAATACCAGAGAGCCATTGTGAACTGCATTGCCAGTCGAGTGGCTTTTAACGCTGTGGTTCGCTGGAGCTGAATCCGAGAAGACCAAGAGGCTGAACTAGATCTGGGAATTGAGATAAGGAATCAGTAAGGAATAATCAGTTAGTATTAGCCAGGTAGGCAAGGAAGGATGACGTTCTGAAAAAGAAAAGCGTGAAGAGGGAGCCTGGAGGAGGAAACAAACAGGACAGTGCTGTGCTTTACACCCGGGCGGAGCTCGAGCGGGCTGCTGTGCAGTCCTCTCCCTGAGCGCTTTCAGAGTACACAGGGTCAAATCAGGAAAGAGATGGAATCACTAGCCCTGAGGGAGAAAATGGCGGTCTCCATGCGTCTAGTAAAGGGGGTTTCTAGAGAGTTAAGGTAAGTTCGTGGCAGGGCTTATAGCTGATGTATAAAGATAATTACTCAAATTCTTTGCTAGTTCCTATTTAGATGATGATTATTGCCAGAGAGAGAGAGAGAGAATGTGTGTGTGCCTCCCCAGTGGGGCAAGGTCATGCCACAGTCTTTACCTCCCTGTCTCCATCCCATCAAAATCCCGGGCATTCACACACATGTGTCCTGACATCAGGACTCAACCTCAGTTGGCCATGTGTGACCCACCTCCCTATTCTCCCTACGCTTAACCACGGCTTTATTCGCCAGCCCTAAATGCATTTTTAAAAAGCCTGGTATCAGCGATGTCCTCAACCTACACTTTAATTGGAGTATGTCAGCGCTGACTTCAGTAAAAGGGTCAGATTGTCCTTGTTTAATTAGTTCATCTCGTTTTTTTCACTCTTGTTAATGCCATATCTAACTTTCTAGAATTCAGTTTTCCAAAAGGAGAGTCATTTTTGTGTTTGTTTTTAGATTTTTGCCATAGGGTGCATGTGCTCACCAAGGAGAGTCAGAGAGAAAGGAAAAGGGAGAAATCCTGCCCCAGAGATTATGGCTGTAATACAATCCCTTCTCTGCCATCCTCGCCTTGGGATTTTTGGGCATGCATGTACCCAGGCACATAGACCTAGCATGTTTTTCAAGCCACCAGGCCCTGGGCTTGAACTTTACAGATAGCTATGTGGGATCCAGTACCTTACCCACCATGCCACCGACTGGCCCAAGGACAATTGGGTTTTTATTTATTTGTTTTTTCTTAAAGATTATTTGGTTATAGGTGCATGCCCTCTCCAGAGAGACAAAGAGTCAGAAAATGAGAAATCACCTCCCAAGGGAGATGGCCATACTGCAGTCCCTTTTTCTCCATTCTCCTCTTGGGATTTTGGGCACACACACACACACACACACACACATGCCCAACGTGAGTTTCAAGCTACTGGGTCCGGGACCTTAACTGCAGTCAGCCTATGGGAGTTCAGCGATGCGACCACTACACCATCTGCTGGTCCTAGGATAGTCAATTCTAATGAATCTTTCAGGGTTACCTCATAATTTCTTTTTTTTTTCTGTAGCTGCTTTTCCCCATTTCTTTCTTTCTCACTCCAGGCAAAAGTGCTAGTTCACTATTTCCTACCCTACTTCTTAGTTTAAAAATTATACTTTACATGGAGGAAAATATGGTATGAAAGGGTAAAAAATAGAAAAGTTAAAAAGATGGGTATACAGTCAAAATTAAGTCTCCTTCTTATCTTTGACCCTTCTCCCACACGTACTTTCCAGTTTACCATCTTCTCTCCAGAGACAGTGACTTGAAGAGACCCACTGTACAAAGCAAGCAAGCAAACATGGGTGACCAGAAAATAGGGTCATCATTAAGCGATAAATGAAAAAGCAGTATGTAAATATAAGGCATTCTTAGAATAATGCCATCATCAGTATCATTTCCTGGTTAAAACAGCTTAGACATTTTAAAATGTCAGAACAAGGGGACTAACAGGTGGCACAGTGGTTAAGGTGTTGGACTCCCACATGGCTGACCACAGTCTGATTCCCAGGCCTGGTAGCTTGAAATACACGTCGGGTTCCTATGCATGTGTGCCCGAAAATCCCTGGCGGAAAAGGGAGTGCTGCATGGCATCAACACTGTGCGGGGAGGTGACTTCTCACTTCCTTCTCTCTGCCTCTCCAAAAATCTCCCTCTTAAAAAACAAAGTCAAACAAAATAACTGGATAACTGTTCCTGGGACATATGGTAGTTACAGTGTGTCTTTTTAGTGCTAACAAATAAATGGAAAAACATTTCATTGTTAACCGTGATCTGTTCTCCCAAATAGGGAATATTAGTGTTTCAGCAGAATGTGGGCTTTGAAATAAGACAGACGAGGGTTTGAACTCTGGCGATGATACTTTCTAGCTGTATAATCTTGGCAATTCTTTTCATCTCTCTAACCTTGAGTTCCTCATCTGAAAAATAAGGCTGTTTTCAGCCATTTGTAAGTTTGGTTTTACTGGTCCGTTGTGAAGTGTCCCACACATTGCCAGCCTGGTGATAGCTGTGCAGTGGACGTTCTTTTTCCCTTTTCTGTCAGGGTTAGCAAACAACCTGAAGAAATTGTTAAAATGGGACTACTGTTTCAGGAAAGAGAGCCTAGGCAGACTTGCCCAAACAGCATTTTCTATCTCTATAACCAAACAATACTATTGATCATTTTTATTTGGAAATTCCAGCTATAAATAAAGGCTCTTATTTAAGTCAAGAGGCAAGCACGGCATAGAGTAAAATTTTCAGAGCAACCAGCTAATAGGGAAAAAAGGAGGGTTTCTCTTTTCTAGCATTGCTGGCATTTGGGCCTGATAATTCTTTGTGATGGAAGGAGGAGGACTGCCCTGTTCTGTAGAATGTTCAGCAGCATCCCTGCCTCTCTGCTGACTAGACACTTAATCCCCTTCCTGCCCCTGACTGTGACAACTGAAAGTATTTTTCTGACTTTGCCAAGTGACTCCTGAGGGGCAAAATGAACCCCTGTTGAAAACCACTGTTGTAGAGCTTTGCCTAAAAAGATCACAAGTGAGAGGCACTTATAGCAATATAATGATGAAGCGTAGAATCAGTGCTGTTCAGACACCTTTGTTATCTGACGTGTAAAATATTTAAAGGCTGTGAAAGAGAAGATATTTAAAAGAGAGAAAGGAGCCTGGGAAAGGCCACTTTATTCATTGGTTCAGTGATTTCATAGGAGAGGGGGGTGAGGAGATGAAAAATAGATTTATTTTTTTGTGGTTCATGGTGCTCTTTTAAAAAGCTGCTGGTAAGCACACATTTATCCTAACCAGTCTAGCGATAATGCTGTGTAATGTGAATTTCCATTTAGGGTAGCCGTGCCCCTGAAAAACACAAGATCCTGTATAATTAAAAGCACTTCAGGAAAATGTAGAAACAAAAATTTCAGTAACCATGATTTACCAGAGTGCCCTCATTTCTGAAGTGGCCATGTAACTGAAACTTGAGTGTGTGTGTAGACTTTAATGACTGGTGGGCGCGCATCCCCATCTTATGCTGGGAAGACCAAGTGTGTGGTGGCTAGAATGTGGGCCGGGGTGGGCTCCTTGACTCCGCGCTTGCCACTTCCCTTTGCTTACCCTTGATAAGGCACATTACTGCATCATGCCAACCTGCAGGTCTTGTGGGGTTTTTTGGTCATATAGGAGAAAAATTACACCTACTTCATAGGATTGCTCTAAGGAGTCAATGAGTTAATACCTTTTTATTATAGTTGGCATAATATTTGGCACCTTCAGTATATGTTTATCATTTTTACTTTAATTCCAAGTGACAATGTATTGCTAGAACTCATAGTTTTAATGCTGATTTTTCCCTGCTTCGAGGATATGTGCAGATATACCTCTGATTAGAGTTGGTGTTATTCTCTCTGGTTACCCAGCCCCAGCAATTAACTTTAGAAGGGGCAGTGTGTTCCGGACAGTGTAACATTAGATATGAATGGACACACCCAGGCAGTTTGGGGGAAGTTGGAGCTCTTTCGGATGCTCTGCTAATTTAAGGAAGAAACCTCCCTCGTGCATTTCTTGGTATCCTTAGCTCAGTCTTTTATCTTGAGGCTTCACCTGTACCTGTCCTGATAATCAGACTTTGAAAGAGAAACCCTGAACCGTACTCTGAGACAGTGGAGACCCTGTTGGGAGGTACACAGTCTCTTCAGTTCTGTACCCCGTTTTCTCATTTCCTGAGAGCTGGCTGAATTGTCCTGGTTTCCTTGGAGTGAATCCGCAGAGCTTTCCTTTAACTGAGTGTTCATAGCGGGGAAGGATAAGGTCATGGGAGCTGGAACATCCTCGGGGAATTCTCGTATGTCCTCCCGTTGCTCTTTACCTCTCCCACATACGTGTCCGTACTGCCGGTAACTAAACAAGACCCAAAGGAGTTGATTGTTCTTCTCTTCCTAGGCAGAAAAACTAATGAAGCAAATTGGTGTGAAAAATGTGAAGCTTTCAGAATATGAAATGAGTATTGCTGCTCATCTAGTAGACCCACTCAACATGCATGTATGTATCTTGAATCTTTCTGAAGATTTTTTTGTTTGTTTTTGTTTGGCCTTGCACTTTGTGCCAAGGGTCCTGAAGATTATGACCAGGCTCAGTGATTCTCTAGGGGGAAGCCAAGGACGCAGCCCATGGTCACACTCATGGATGCGGTTTACTACCACAGAAAGGTATAAGACAAAGTCAGTAAAAGGAGAAAGGCAGGGGCTGTGAAGTCTGAAGGGAGCTGGGCATGGACTTCTGAAGGAAGATGTTCATGATTAATATTATTTTTTAAAAGAATTATTTATTTATTTATTTAAATTCCATTTATTATTATTATTATTTTTTTAAATTTGGCCAGAGAGAGAGAAAGGGAAAGGGAAAAAGCAAGCTGCTGGGTCTGGGACTCGAACTGCGGTCAGCCATGTGGGAATTGAGCCCCTCTAACCACGATGCCACCTGCCAGCCCTGCTGATGGTTATTGCATCAGCAAGTTGTGACAACATAAGTCCCGTGTTGTCTTCTAGGGACGTTCGCTAGAGAGTGCTCAGGGCTTTACTGGGAAATAGTCATATGGCTTCCTTCTTCCTCATGTGTACCCAAATTCTAGACTCGCAGGAGGAGGACAGGCATTCAGTGCAAGCCGTGGTATTTGCACAAACAATTTAGGCACAGTGAGCTCTTGTCAGAGAAGGGTGGGAGCTCACCTGAGATCTAAGTTCCCAGATGCCCGCCCAGGGCTAGCCTTGGAGTAGGCTTTTCTGAAGATAACCGTCTCAGGCCTACCCTTTTAACTCTTTCTACACCTGTTGGTTTAGTAAAACTTAGATTTTGTAAATATTTGCCTTTGGGATATATGAAGCATATTGCTTTAAGTCATGTGACTGTTTGATTTGTGGGGTTTAAATATAGATTTTCAGGGAACCAGCAGTTAGCGTAATGGCTATGTCGCTGGCCTCCCACTTAGTCGACTGCGGCTCGCGTTCTGGACCCGGTGGCTTAAAACTCACGCCGGGCGCGTGTGCGTGCGTGCCCAAGATCCCGAGAGGAGAATGGAGGAGAAGGGATGGCGGCGTGACCATCCCCTCTGGGGGGTGATTTCTCGCTTTCTGTCTCTATGTCTCTCTCTGTCTGTCTGGCGAGCGCACACGCCCTATAGCAAAAAAAAAAAAAACCTCTCCAAAAAAAAATATATAGATAGATTTTCATAATATGGCATGATAGACAGTAAGGATTCTGAATCATGGTTTTTCCATTCATGGCCTTGACAAATGATTTTTATGACTCTTAGTTCCTCATATATAATCCAGAGATAATATAATAATACCTGCTCTACCTACTTCATAAGGATTCTTTTCAGTATCAGATTAATGTCATTTATGAACTCTAAGGTCCTGTATGAATATTTTATGACAGGTATAAATATAAATGATAGAATATTTTTATTTACTGCATTAATATTATATTGGTATAAGTAGAACGTAATATGATAGTTCCAATTCCAAATCTAGAAAATAAAAAAAAAGTACATTGTCATTTAACATCTATGTATACATAGATACACATGCTAGATTTAAGCTTCCTTTAGAATTTGACTTATAAATTTACAGTGACTCCTTGGGGCCCTATCTACTCATTTCTGAGTAAGTCTGTACTTTCAGACTCACTTTTGTAGCTACAAGGAAAATTATGACTCTCTTTTTCAGATTTGGCCACTGGTTTGTATCTTTTTACTTTTTTAAGTTGTAAAGAAAGCAAATTATGTGTGTTGTTTCTGACTGGCCCCTCTTCAGTTCCTTTGCTGTGCTGGTTTAGAGCTAGGTCGATTTGTTTTTTAAAGTCCTTTCCGATCTGTGCATTTCAACAAAAATTTTCAAAGTTGAGTCAGAGGTTTTTCTAGTTTATTTGGAAAATATGTATACTTTATTTACTGTTTGTAAAAATATTTCATAAGTCTTGATACTGTTTTACTCCCTCCCCCTCCATTCATGAGACGAGTTGGAGGAGAAGGGGGCTGAGGGAGAGAGGGAGAGAGAAAAAGAGAGAGAGAGAGAGGAAGAAAGACAGTGATCAGTGATCAGTTTTTTTTTTTTTTCAACGTAGTTTCACTGTGTTGTGATCCTCCCTCTCTAGCCTCCCGTTTAGCTAGGATTGCACACATGCACAACAGTACCTGGTGTGGTCAGAGTGTGCCCCAGAACTGAACCTAGGCCGCCCATGTGGCTTCTGCTCTCTGAAGCATGGTCCTTTGTATGAACCATTGCAGTTGGGCCTGTTGAACCGAATTCAGAAGTCTATTTTGATGTGTATAAATCTTAATTTCTAAAATTAATTCCTGCAGTATTTGATAGCATCCTATATGAAAATAGATACATTCCCGGTTACCTCTTCCCCATTTCTCTGTGCTTAAACTGTTTGAACTGGTTCTTAATTTTGTGGCAGAGTATTTCTTCATAAATGACATGAATTCACCTTATTTTTTAAAGAATTATTTGTTTAATTTTATTTATTATTATGATTTTTTAATTTGACCAAAGAGAAAGAAAGGGAAAGTAAGAAAGCAAGCCACCAGATCCAGGACTCCAACCGTGGTCGGCCACGTGGGAGTCCAGCACCTTAGCTAGTATACCTCCTGCCAGCCCTGAATTCCCCTTATTAAACCCCATAGATTTTCTTTAAAGGATTTTTAAATTTAACTTTATTTATTTACTTATTTATTTTAATTTGACCAGAGAGGGACAGAGCAAGAAAGAGAGAGGGCAAGTGAGAAAGCAAACTGCCAGGTCTGGGACTTGAACCATGGTCGGCCATGTGGGAGTGCAATGCCCTAAACTGCCACGACACCTGCTGGCCCCAACCCTGTGGATTTTTAAGTGACTGACTTAGTGCTTTTTTTCTTTTTTTAAGTAGTAGGTAGTTGGTTATTAAATTCCTTTTTTCAGACTCATAGCAGTTTATAATTTCATTATTGCTGTGAAGACTTTGCTCATATTAAAATATACTTTTAGTCTTTTATTTATGTATAATTATCAGATTAAGATGTGCCATTTTGGGGAGGTTTCTTTGAACTTGAGTGAGTGAACATTAGTAGAATTTATGTTGACCTTCATTTTTCCAGGTTACTTGGAGCGATATAGCAGGTTTAGATGATGTCATTACAGATCTGAAAGACACAGTCATCTTACCTATCAAAAAGAAGCATTTATTTGAGAATTCGAGACTTCTGCAGCCTCCAAAAGGTATTGTAAAAATTTATATTTGCCTAAAGAATTAAAAGTGTAGGAAACATTGAGACTTTCTGCCATGATAAGACTGGTTTTCATGAAATCAGATTCTCAAGAGAACATTGAGATCCTGTCAACTTTTTTAAAAGTAATTGCTCCTTCTTCAGCTTCTAAAATTTGGGTGTTTTTTCCCAGAAGTTACATCTCAAAATAATTCCATTATTTCACACCTGTTTGGTAAAAGGCACAGGTGGTTTTGGCTAACTTACTTTATTTTACTTTTTTTGACAGAGATGTTTGCTCTAGGGCATGTCTGCTTGCAAGAGAGATAGAGAGATAGAAAACGAGAAGTCATCCTCCAGGAGAAATGACCACGCTATAATCCCTTTTCCATTCTCTTCCTGGGATCTTGGGCACACATGCACATGCACCTGGTGTGATTTTGAAGCCACTGGGTTCGGGACTTTAACCATGGTCGTCCACGTGGGAGTCCAGCAATGTAACTGCTATGCCATATGTTGGTCCTATTTAAGTTTCTGATTAATAGGAAAATGGTGTTTGCCACAATCTTTTTTTTTTTTTTTCCCCTTATTCCACAAGGTGCATGAGTGAAAGAGAAAGAGAGAACCCATTCCCCAACAGGGCCTGGTCACACTGCAATCCCTTTCCTCAAATTTTCTATCCTGTCAGGATCCTGGACTATACAGACATGCCTTGGGTATTTTTCTTCTTTTTTCTTTAAGAGAGATTTTTGCTGTAGGGCGCATATGTTTGCTGGAAAGACAGAGAGAGACAGAGAGACATAAAGCAAGAAATCTTCCCCCAGGGGGGATGGCTGAGCCATAGTCTCTTCTCTTCCATTTTCTTCTTGGGATCTTGGATACACATGCACATGCACCTGGCATGAGTTTCAAGCTGCTAGGTTCAGGACTTGAACCACAGTTGATTACGTGGGAGTCCAGCAACATAACTGGACTTATGCCATCTGCTGGTCCCAATGTTTTCAAGCCACTGAAGCTGGGACTTAAGCCTGGCCAGGCATGTTGGATCTGGCTTCCTCTGCATAGCACTTAACCAGTGCATCACAGTGAGAGCCCTACTGCAGTCTGTTTTCAAGGTGTGTACTCTCCCTAGGCTAGTAACAAAGTGCTATAATAGTGCTCTGTGAACTTGGGAACATGGGGGGGGCCTCAGGTGATTGACAGATGTCAGCATCAGCCATTGACAACCTAGTATGAGTGTGGGTGTCAAGATGATAGCCACTAGGACCAGCAGATGGCATAATGATTATGTCACTCAACTCCCATGTAGTTGACTGCAATTCAAGTCTCAGACCTAACAGCTTAAAACTCAGGCCATGTGCATGTGTGTCCAAAATCCATACAGGAGAATGGAGTAGAAGGGACTGTGGCGTGGCCTTACCCCCAGGGGGTGATTTCTTTTTTTCTGTCTCTGTATGTCTCTCTGGCAAGTGCACCTGCCCTGTAGTAGTAAAAAAAAAAAAAAAAAAAACTCTCTTAAAAAAGTAAAGATGATAGCCATTAATATCTTGGCAATATCTTTTCATGAAGGGAGGACTCATAGGATGCTGTAATCCCCAAATGTATGTCCTCACTGACATTGATCTTAGAACAGGGCACCTTCCTGTCTATGTTTTTCTAGGCAAAAATGCATCATGAGTTTTCCAACAACCCAATACTGTGGAAGGATTAGTAAAAGCAGAATCAAGTATTTGAAACTTTTAGGGTAGGTAGAATTAGTACTATATTGATTACAATGTAAATTAAATAAAGCAAATGTAAATAAAGGTAATAATAAAATTACATTAATTTCCAGGTGTTCTTCTCTATGGACCCCCAGGCTGTGGTAAGACGTTGATTGCCAAAGCTACAGCCAAAGAAGCTGGCTGTCGATTTATTAACCTTCAGCCTTCCACACTGACTGACAAATGGTATGGAGAGTCTCAGAAGTTAGCCGCTGCTGTTTTCTCTCTTGCCATAAAGTTACAACCTTCTATCATCTTCATAGATGAAATAGGTATGGTATGTTTTCTATGGGAACGTTTCAAAATTTTTAAAAATTATTTTATTTAACTTTATTTATTTTAATTTGACCAGAGAGGGACAGAGTGAGAGAGAGAGAGAAAGTGAGAAAGCAAGCCACCAGGTCCGGGGCTCAACCCACAGTCAGCCATGTGGGAGTCTAGCACCCCTAACCACCACGCCACCTGCTGGCCCCAAATAAATTAATTTTTAACATTTTAGGTCATATTAATAAAACAAAAGACTACTAAAATTCTAGTAATCTATGTATAATTTCTGTATCATAGAGGAAACTATAGTTCACCCACTTAGTAGATTTTTCTATCTTTTTCCAGTTACAAACAGTATGCAGTAGATGTCTGTGTACAAGTTTTCTCACACGTATGTGTATGCCAAAATAGTTAACTAGAAGTTGGACATATCACCCGCTTAGGTTGTGTGATGTGTCCGTTTTCAACCTCACTAGGGTTACCACTTCTTAAAAGTGATTATACTTATGTTTTTCCCACCAGTACATAGTTTATGTTTGCCTGCATATTTGCTAGGATTTCTTTTTTCAGGCATTGTCATTAATTTTTGTCAATTTAAGGAGCATGAATTATCTCATCATTGTTTTTAATTTATGCTTCCTTATTTAATAGCAAATTTGGGCATCTTTTAATGGGTTGATTAGCCATTTGGATTTCCTTGTTTGTAAGTTGACAGTTTTCCTTTGGAGTTATTTGCATTTTTTCTTGATAATTCTTTGTTGATGGTTATTAAGATTGCTGCAATTTTTCTAGACTGCTTGTTTTTCCACTTTATGATAGTTACTTTTAGAATGATTTAAATTTGAATGGATTCATCTTTATCAGTGTTTTTCCTTTATGATTTACAGTTTTTGTATCTGGCTGGCAAATTCCTTCACTATCTCCATAAATATCCTCCTTTTAAAATTTTATTTACATGTAGTGTGAGTTTGGTATCTAATTTCATGCTTTTCCAAAAGGACAAACAACTTATAAAATAGACATCCTCCCATATGTCATGACTTTTATTTTAGTGCACTCTTTGCATATTTTATGGGTACATATTTTTGTTCTATTCCTGGGTTAATAAATTATATATGCATATAAATATATGTAACTTTACTTAATTGCTTTAATTTAATAGCTATTATGTACCTTTAGTTAATATAGCTTTGAATTATATAGGGGAGTCTTAAAAGCTCACAAAAATGCATAATATGACAGAAACTATAGATGTTGAAATATTTTGCACTAGAATAAACTCAGACTTTAGTCCTGTTTTTTTCCGTGAACTTTATGAAGTACCCTCATGTAATTATATGTAGTCTGGTAGGCTATGAAAAGTATGAATACAGAAAGGTAGGTATAGATATATAGTAGTTTTTAGTTTTATATTATTTTTATTCATTATTATTCTTCACTTTGACCAGAGAGAGAGAGAGAGAGAGGAGGGAGGCAAGCCGCCAGGTCTGGGCCTCAAACCACGATAGGCTATGTGGGAGTCCAGCACCTTAACCACCACATGACTTCCTAATTCCTGTTCATTAATTTCTAAAATTAAGGACCCTTTCCTTCTAGACTCCTTTCTACGAAACCGTTCAAGTTCTGACCATGAAGCTACAGCAATGATGAAAGCTCAGTTCATGAGTCTCTGGGATGGATTGGATACTGACCATAGTTGCCAGGTATTTGAACAAAATCTACCCTAAACTTGTGTTGTTTTTATCATTAGTTGAAAAGTTGGTGGGCTACTTAATGCTTTTGTACAAAAGTTTTCTTTTCTTCATAATGATTTAACCTTACCATTAAGTGATAAGACTGTGAAAAAATGTGGTTCATATCAATTTTATCCTTTTTGAGGGCTTTATGTTTAATAAACGTTAATAGATTGCTCAAGTGCCTGAAACAGCAGATACAGTGGAAGAGAAAAAAACAGGATAAAAGCCTGCCTCGGAATTTTCACAACCTGGGTGTGCGAAGGAATTGGAAGTGACTGGTTACTGGGGGTACTGTGTACATGTTTCTTTTTCTTTTTTTAATTACCAGAAGGTATGTGTACTTGCCAGAGAGCGACAGAAGAAAAGCGAGAAAGCATCCTCCCACTAGGGCATGGTCTTGCCACAACCCTTTTCCATCCTGCTGGTATTCTGAGCATCCATTCACATGAACCTAGCAGGTTTTTGTTTTGTTTTGTTTTCATTGTTTTTTTCCTTAGAATTATTTTATTTAACCTTATTTTTTATTATTATTATTGTTTTCCAGTTTGATGAGAGAGACACAGGGGGAAATCGAGAAAGCAAGACACCAGGACCAGTACTTGAACTGTGGTCAGCCATGTAGGAGTCCAGCACCTTAACCACTACACCACCTGCTTGCCCCTAGAATTATCTTTTTATGACCATGAATGGAGCCCCTAGTATCCTAGCTTGCTTTTTGTTAAGTATGATGTAGTCACAAAGAAAACAAAATAGTGACCCAGTGAAATCCACAATTAATTGAAATCTTAGTAACTGATGCATATACTTCACCTTGTAAGACAGGAGACATAAAAGACAACTATTCTTAGGGTATTTGTTGATGAAGTTAAAGTTCTGAGGCATAAATTTAGATCTGATTATTTTATTCTTTAAATGTTTTTATTTATTCCATGAGTATGAGAGTGAGACAGAGATGCAGAACCCAACTGGGCTTTGACGCCGTGATCCCTGGGCACCTGTGTGGCCAGTATACCCAGGGAGATCTCAACATGAGCCTGGAGTCTTCCCATATGGGTCAGCCTCACAAGGCATTGCATTTCACTGTTGCACCACACCAAACCCCTCTGATCTGCCTGTCTGTTTGTTTACTTATTTATTTTAATTTGACCAGAGAGGGATAGAGCTAGGGGGAAGGAGGGGAGTGAGAAATCAGGTTGCCAGGTCCAGGACTCTAACCACTGTCAGCCATGTGGGATTCCAGTGCCCTTATCCACCTTGCCACCTGCCAGCCCTTATTCAGTTAGTAGTTAGAGATTTTTGCTGTAGGACACATGCACTCTCCAAGAGACAGAAACAAAAACAGACAGCAGGAAATCATCCCTATGGGGATGGCCATTTCATGATCCCTTCTCCTTCATTGTCTTCTTGGGATTTGGGGTATGCACGCACATGTGCTCAGCATGAGTTTCAAGTTGCACTGAACGGCAGTCGACCACGTGGGTGTCCAGCAACATAGCCATTATGCCATCTGCTGGTCCCCTGATGTGTTTATTTTTAATGTGGAATAATAAAAATAATTTATATAGTGTTTTAAAGATTTTTTAGACGTTTTAACAACCAATATCTTAAAGAGAGCATGGATTTTGCTGCATAAGTACTACAAAATTACTATTGCTTCTCATTTTGAATTTTAGTATGTAAAAGTTTTATGTTTTTTCCCCTTAAAAATCATACCTTAAAAATTTGCTTCCTATTCTTAAGAGGTAGAACCTCTCTACATTGCCCAGCCTGGCCTCAAACTCGCCATCCTCCTGCCTCAGCCTCTTGAGGGAGGCTTTGTAACCCTTACCTCACCTGGGATTGCAGGCATGTGCCATGGTGCCTTGTTTAAAATTTGCTAAAGTGAGAAACTACAAGTGGCTTCAGTCACTCTTACTTTTTTCATCATGAATATCTGTTATCCTAAACACATTCATTAGATCATTATTACTAGATTTTTTTGGGATTCTTTGATTCTATTTTGTAGCACTTCATCTTCCATACTAAATTTAAAATTTTTTGATTTATGCTATTTGTTTACCTAGAATGCTTCCCAAAATGTAACCTCCCCCCTCCTTTTTTTTTCCAAATATTGCCTCAACCAAATATTGCCTTCCTTTTTTTTTTTTTGAGAGATTTTCACTGTAGGGCGCGTGCGCTCGCCAGACAGACAGAGAGAGACATAGAGACAGAAAGTGAGAAATCACCCCCCAGGGGGGATGGTCGCCCCGCAAATCCCTTCTCCTCCATTCTCCTCTCGGGATCTTAGGCACGCACGCACACACGCCCGGCGTGAGTTTTAAGCCACCGGGTCCGGGACACGAACCGCGGTCGACTACGTGGGAGGCCAGCGACATAGCCATTATGCTAACTGCTGGTTCCCATTGCCTTCCTTTTTTTAAAAAAAAAAGTATTATTATCATTTAGAGAGATTTTTGCTAGAGGGCAAATGAGCTCATTGGAGAGACAGAGAGACAGAGACAGAAAGTAAGAAATCATGCCCCGAGGGAATGACCATGCTGCAGTCCCTTCACCTCCATTCTCTTCTCAGGATTTTGGGCACACATGCACCAGGTGCCTAGAGTGAGTTTCAGGCCACTAGTTCTGGGACTTGAACCACCATTGGCCAAGTGGGAGTCTAACAATGTAACCATTGTGCCGTTTGCTGGCCTTTAAAGAATTGTTTTAATTTTACTTATTATTATTTTAAAATTCCATGCTGCAGTCCCTTCACCTCCATTCTCTTCTCAGGATTTTGGGCACACATGCACCAGGTGCCTAGAGTGAGTTTCAGGCCACTAGTTCTGGGACTTGAACCACCATTGGCCAAGTGGGAGTCTAACAATGTAACCATTGTGCCGTTTGCTGGCCTTTAAAGAATTGTTTTAATTTTACTTATTATTATTTTAAAATTTGACCAGAGAGAGAGAGAAAGCAAGTCACCCGGTCCAGAACTCGAAGTAAGGTTGGCTGTGTGGGAATCCAGCGCCTTAACCACCACACCACTTGCCGGCCCCAGCCACAGTACCTTTTGAGATTCCTTATAACAGAATGCAGTCTGACTTAAGCAAGCTTTTGTATTACTTTGAATATTTTTTTATTAAAAAAATTATTTTTAGATATTGCTATAGGGTGCATGTGCTCCCCAGAGACAGGAAGAGAAAAAGTAAGAAAGGACCCCCAGGGAGGATGACCACGCTGCTGTCCCTTCTCCACTCTTAGGATTTTTGGGCATACACAGGGGCATGTGCACAAACGCTACAATCCTGTGTCAGGGTTGTAGTTGACCGTGTGGGATCCAGCCACCCTAACCACCAAACCACTTGGTTGGCCATTAATCCTTTTTAAGATATACTTAATATATCAGAATATCTTTACTTATACTCATTTATTAATTTATGCAGTTAATTCACTTAATCACTTTTTTAAAAACAATTACTTATTTCATTCCATCTGTTATTTTTTAATTTGACTAGACAGAGACAGAGAGAGAGAGAGAAAAGGAAAGTGAGAAAGCAAGCCTCCAAGTCCAGGACTCAAACTGCGGTCAGCCATGTGGAAATCCAGCACCTTTAACCACCATGCCACCTGCCGGCCCCATTTCATCACTTTAAAACTAATTTTAGATAGGATTTTTTTATTAATTTTATTGAGTTGTTGAAAGTCAATAAAGAAAAATAGATATGAGCATTAATATTTCGATTTTAGCATGATTTCACAAAATTGCATTATGTTGTGGTACTAACAGTTCCTAAATTTGTTTGTATTTATATTTTCTTCCTCTAGGTGGCAGACTCTCCCAACTAATCAAAAGTAGTTTTGCTTTAGGTCTCCTAAATTTTAGTAAATGTGAAGAAAAGAAATAGAATATAACAAGTTCTTGCTTTAAATTTTTGATTGTTTTAGAAATCTAAAATCTCTTAAGGGAAAAACAAAATAGTGTTAGAGAAGAGTTCACATGGAATACTAATAAATTTAGTTTTGGCAAGCGGATGTGTGCTGCTAGCGGATTATACTGAAGTATCAATATTGACGTCCTTCAGAAATTAAGTTCTTTCCTGTGTTTTTGTGTTGATTTTTAAAGTAGCATTTGTAAAAGTCTCACATCCTTTATAAGCTAGTGACTTAGATCCAAAAGTTGGCAGTATCAGCAGCATTTAAAAAGAATTCTATCCAGCATTTTGATGTTTGCTTTTACTCTGTCTCTTTACTTTTCATTATTATATTAAAATATGTATTAAAATTAAATTTTATTATTATTATTATTTTTAAATTTGCTACAGGGCATGTATATGAGAGAGAGAAAGTGAGATAGCAAACTACCAGGTCCAGGACTCGAACTGTGGGCTGTGGGAGAACTGTGCCTTAACCACCATGCCACCTGCTGGTCCCACTCTGTCTCCTTTAGAGTTAGAGTGCTTGAGATTTTATTTAGCGTTAATAAGCTACCACTCGTAGTGCTGACAGTACCACGAGACGATGTGAAATCTAGAGAAGTACACACTATCTATAACTGTTACCAGAATCCTCGGACGTAAGGGGAAATGATCGTTTTGGTGATATGATTATTAAGGGACCGTACATATTTCCAAACTGTATTCTCAGTGCTATATCATCAGTGGCTTTTAGTCATTAAACATGTGTAAAGTAAGCAACTTTATTTTGCAAAATACAATAGTTTTTAGAGCTATTTATAATTCTTTAGTAAAGGTGCTTACAACTAAACAGTACATTTTTTAGTAACTGGAAGTCCAATGAAATGCATTCGTCTTCCTAGTTTTGCTGTTGTTTGATCTTTTTAGGACTAACTTCAACTTGTATCTATAAATATTTGAGTAATACCAAATTAAAATCAGATATTATACAAGCCCTAATAATAACCTCAAAGCAGTAGTATTGGTAAATTTAATACCTTCAGTTATCTTTCCATATTTAGGTCATAGTGATGGGAGCGACCAATCGTCCTCAGGACCTTGACTCGGCCATAATGAGAAGGATGCCGACAAGATTTCATATCAACCAGCCTGTAGGTGGTCTCGATTGATATCATAAATAGTTAAATATTCACGTTTTTACAAGTCTTCTGTGATTTTAAAGAAGGGAATGTTCTGTTTTATAAGACTTAGGGATGACAGTTAGGGAGGAATGGAGTGAGAAAACCCACAATTAATTTCCAGGTCCTTCCTTGATTTTTTTTTTTTTACACTTCTAAGATTAATGTTTACCTTTCAAAATTCACTTGTCCCTTGCTATCTGTTGTGGGGGACGCCAGAATCTGTGGCTGTTCAGTCCCCCATGTAAATGCATAGCATTTGTACATGGCCTCCCCGCATCCTCCTGTATACTGTAAATCATCTCTAGATTACTGAGTAATTTTAGCACCAGATGAGAGGGAAAAGGCAATATATAGATAAATTTCTTATACAAGAGAGACAGAAAACCAGAAATCACCCCGCAGGGTGACACCCATGCCACAATCCCTTCTCCTCCATTCTCCTCTTGGGATTTTGGACATGCATGCGCATGCACCTGGAATGAGGTTCAAGCCTCCGGGTCCGGGAATCAAATCACGGTCGGGCATGTGGAAGTCCAGTGACATACCCATTACACCATCTGCTGGTCCCAGAAGAGGTTTCTTTTAGGGAGCCACTTCCCCCATTGCATAACAGTTGGCCTGGCGTGGCCGCATCTGTGTTGGGTTGAATCCACAGAGTAACAATAATAAATACAGAGTAACAACTGTTTATAATTACCTCCAGTTTGCCTAGCCACTTCAGTGATTTCAAGGTAGGACGATAAGAAGATGTAAACTACAGTTTTGGTTTCCTTAAAAGTAAGGTCTTCCATAAAAGAGATAAATGTAGTCTCTGTTCTCTAGTTTACTCATGTGAGGCATCCCCAGGGTGAAAAGCATACAGGTATGTAAACCAATGTGATATTAACACTACATAAAAACTCACTAATACAGATTAGTGAACATGCAAGTTATATATTAAAATGGAGAAATTGAGGGTATTGTTGCCATCTCTCTCAATTACTGGTAAAAATTTTATGGCAGTGGTACATTTTCATTTCATAAATGAAGGAAAAAATAGCAGATTGCAGAGCTATCGAAGGAAGACTTAGTACTTACGGCTATTCGTTTACTTGCTCAATAAACATTAAGGACGTGTTATCTCCCAGGCATTGTCCTAGGCACTGGGGATACAGAATAAGAAGACAGTTCAGGAGGATACCTGCAGATATTCCTCGAGTCTCGAATCTAGACCTTTGACTTTATCAGGTTTCTGTCATTTACCTTAGGTATTGTCAGGTAATTTACAAAGGGAAGAAATATTAAGAAAGCTAGTTGATCCTTGTTAAAAAAAATGTTAATTAGAAATTGTCCTGGTTTTAGGCTCTAAAACAAAGAGAAGCAATTCTGAAACTCATCTTGAAAAATGAAAATGTAAGTAGAAAATTGTGAATTTTCTCCATCCTTTAAATGTGATATATGTATATATTCATAAAGTCATTTTAGAGAGAAATGAAGAAAGGGATCTGAGAATAGTATAGCTTTGAACTTGACCTGAATTACTGTAAACCTCTTGGGTGCTCATGTAACTCAGTAATTGTCATGTATTTGAACTGATTGAAGATAATCTGCTGAAGTTTTTAAATAGCCATGTGTTTTTGGATCTCGATGTTGAAATACTCCGATGTTTTTTGGACTATTTGGCAATCTAACATATTTTATACAGAGGATTTTTTTTAAAATTTGTGTTTCACTTAATTACAATGTTTTTTGAAGTCGGAATTTAGTTTAAGGTAAGTAATTGAAATCTTCAGTGGCTTTTATCTTTAAGGTGTTTTTTTGTTTGTTTGTTTGGTTTTTTTTTGCTATAGGGCGCGTGCGCTCGCCAGACAGACAGAGACTGAGAGAAAGCGAGAAATCACCCCCCACGCCACAATCCCTTCTTCTCCATTCTCCTCTTGGGATCCTGGGCACGCACGCGCACGCACACGCACCCAGCGTGAGTTTAAGCCACCGGGTCTAGGACTCAAACCGCGGTTGGCTACATGGGAGTCCAGTGACATAGCCATTACGCTAACTGCTGGTCCCATTTAAGGTGTTTTTTTAAAGTAGATAATATCACCTCCTGGTTCAAGAATGAAAACATATATTGATTAGCATACAGAGAAGTCTCTCCTTCCCTTCTCCGCCCTTTCAGATTGGCACATGCCTGTACAGACAAATTAGAATACTCTTGTTCCCCTCTCCTTTTTCTTACATAGACTATTTAATAAACTAAGTAGTGCTTTATGCATTCCTTTTTTTCACTTACGTTTTGAAAATCTTTCCATACGAACATCTAGTTTTCTTGCTCTCTTCTTTCTCTTTCATTTCCTCCTGGATAGGATTCCATTTATAGATACACTGTAAATTATTTAATCAGTGTCCTATGAGGGACATTTGGGTTGATTCTGGTCTTTCACTGTTACGAAAAGTTACATTGAATATGTGGTTTCATACTCCTGCAGGCTTATTTAGGGTATACTTTCCAGAGTAGGCATGTATATCTTTGCTAGGTTGAAGGTTAGCTGTGCTGTAATTTTGTAGCTTTGCCAATCATCCATGCCAACTGACTCATGCATAGGGGTTAGAGCTCCTCTTTCCC